>NW_018128117.1:288030-290275 GCF_001952655.1 Monopterus albus
AGGTTTTTCAGCTGAACCTCTTGCTCTTTATGATAGTCGAGTTTCCCGAGGGAAGTCGGTCGATATTTATCCACCCACAGACTCATTGCGTTATAGATTTAATAACAGTTATCGTCCGTACTGGCAGAAGACAGCCTAACTCTAATAAGAACTCTCCCGCGAAATATTATTCACACGTTACTACTTCCGCCCGATATACGGAAACCCGACAGGGTCAGAATTTATGTGGTTGAGAAATGAACCTGTTCACCTAAAAAGCGAGTAAATGGGAACATGGGCGTATTGACCTGTTGTAAGTCTGCGTTTTTTAAGTAAATGCTTTAATTTAATGTTAATATCTTCTCAAATGTGAATATTTTCATTTTTTCAGGTTTCTATGTTAGCTAACTCAGCAGTTTTCATTTTTTTTTTGACTATTGCTCAGGCAAGATATTTTAAAATGTTAATGTCGGGTTAAGGAAATAGGCATTTCTGCTATTTCTGACTTTTTATATACTGAATAGTCAATCTATTATAAAGGAAATGACTATCAGACTTATTAAAAAAAGAAAATAGTTAACCTATTAGTTGTAGCCTTATCATGCTCTGATGGAATAATATTTTCTTGGCTGAGGTTTTCTCTAACATGGGCTACAACCACACACACACACACACACACACACACAGAGCGAGAGAGAGAGAGAGAGAGAGAGAGATCCCTAGCACAGCTCATCGCTAAGTCCTCAAGGCATAAGACCATTGACACATCTTCTATGACTAATGCCTTCAGGAATGCATTTTAGATTAGCAAATAGATGGATGTTTGGTTTTATTCCATAAGTCACAGTACAAGAAATGATCAGTTTGCCTTGTGTACTGACTGATAAATGCACTTATAATTTGTGCTTTTTTTTTTTTTTTTTTTTACACATAATACCTCTTGTTGTGTTTGTTCTTTGTTGGCCAACTGGCTACTGTTGGATCTGTGTGTATTTTACCTCTTTCTTTGCTATATTTTAACTCTTTAAAATGTTTGTATTTTTGGATTGTTCTCATGTCTGTAGGTGAGTTGCTCTGTTTGCAGACTGTCTGCCTCTGATTGTCCCTTGGGGGACACATAAATGTTCTTAAATTGAATTGAATTACAAAGATAAACAAGGAAACAAGATGATAGATAACATATAACTTTAAAATGGTTGTGATCAGGTATGGGTAGATTTGTGTGTAGCCTGGACAGGATGTTTGTTGGTAGAAGCCCATGTGTTGATGGGGTCTTAACAGAGACCTAGGGAAAAGTACCTAGTTAATCTGGCTGTATCCCATGTGGTATTGAAGGGAAAGCATCTTTTCCTTATTGTGGCAAATTTGTAGTTTACACTGGAGATAGTACAGCCACAGTCTGATATCAACAAGCAATTTGACACAATCAACCATGAATTATTAATGTGCAAGATAAAAAAATACGGGATCAGAGGAGTGGCTTTGAATTGGATTAGTAGTTATTTGCAGAGGCGCCAATTTGTGAAGTTGAGTGAACATCAGTCGAGTGAACTGGACATTGTATGTGGGGTGCCTCAAGGTTCAGTCTTGGGACCGAAATTATTCATATTATACATTAACAATATGTGCAAGGTTTTGGCTTTTGTGAAAATGGTCTTATTTGCCGATGACACTATGATATGGGCATCAGGGGATAACCCACAGCAACTATCGGGACAAGTTTCACAGGAACTTGAGAAGATAAAGAAATGGTGTGATAGTAATATGCTATCCATGAATATGGATAAAACTAAATTGATGGTATTTGGGAATCGCAGACTAGATAACTAATTGCAAGTGAAAATAGGGGGAGCCAGTATAGAACGAGTACATGAAATTAAATTTCTAGGTGTCATAGTAAAAAACTGGGGAAATACATACAAAAGCTCACTTCAACCATTGTATATATTACAAAAAAGAGCGATAAGAATTGTGCATAAGCTGGGGTACAGGGATCACACCAATGGAGCTTTCATACAGTCTAAATTGTTAAAATTTTTTGACTTAGTGGGATATAAGACTGCTGTGTTTATGTATAAAGCCAGGAAAGATTTATTACCTGGTGGTATTCAAAAACTATTTGATGAAAGGGAAGGGGGATACAATTTAAGGGGTCAGTTAAATTTAAAAATTCATGCTATACGTACTACCAAAAAAAGATTCTGTATTTCAATAAGTGGAGTAAAACTATGGAATGACGTAAGTATGGACATAAAAAGCAGTAAGA
>NW_018128117.1:290311-295938 GCF_001952655.1 Monopterus albus
ATTGATGAGTTTAAACACAGATATAAAGGTATGTGTCAATCAAGATATGGGCAAGAACAGGCTTAATGATTAATCAGATGGGAATGTGGATGTAGAATATGTATCCATGTAGTAATACTGCTTGCAAACCAATGATGACAAGATGATGTTGGGGGGTAGGACTGGATAAGTCTAACTTCTTCCTACTCCGTTCAAGCATGTACTAGGTATAAGCAAATTGAAAATATTTTTGTGGATATGTCTGGAATTATGTGTGATTACATACTGACTGTTGTTACATGTTTGAAAGAATAAATAAATCAAATCAAATCAAATGTGAGATGCAACAGAAACAAAAGCTCACCATGTCAGGCTCACATACAAAAAAAAAATTGGATCAGTTTTTAATTTTTTCCTCCCTCTCCAGACTAGATTTTCTGTCATGCAGTAACATGATTGTTCAATACTTCATTCCTTATCTGACTACATGCATGGTAGAGTTTACTGTCAGTATCTACAGTACACACTGCACAGTACACACTGTCAAGATAACAGATTGCATATTATTATATTATTTCAGTGAGTATGTTTCAGTGTTTTTCCCTGCAGCCAGTCTTTATTAACTTTTATGTGTTTTCTTTCAGCAGAATTGATTTGTATACGAAACAACAACCATGTTGTTATAGATACTCATTAACTTCCTCCTCATGCCTTTTCTCTAAATATGTTGTTCTGTGTATACTGCATCTACCTGTCAAGTCTCACCTTGTCTTCCTTTCTCTTTTTGTCTGCCCTGCTGCTCTCCAACCTGACCCTCTCTGTGAGAGGAATGTTATATATGGAGGAGCATGTCTCAGCTGGTTGGTGTTGCTTGTATTGAAATGTGTGTTTGAGTTAAATTGATATGCATCCATTGTCACAGCAGTGCTGGACCGTGGAGGTTTATCAAGTTTATTAAATTATGAAGTTCATTCAATTCTCAGTTTGATTCAGGAATAGGTGTATTTTTATTATTCGCTTGCCTGATTTCTCTCTACCAATGCTGTGTGGTCTAGTAGTTTTTATTCAACACACTAGGGAGGAAAAGGTCAGTTTGCTCACTGAAACTTTCAGTGGCATTTGGTTTGGGGTCCTTTCATATGAAAAGCTTGGCATACTGTAAAAACATTTTTGACAGTGACAAACCAGGGAAAACTGTCTGACTCCAAGTAAAAGAAGTCACAGTGAGCTAAATGGTGACATCTCCAGATTTATTTTTCCAAATGTCATTTTGTAATACCTTGATTGCTGCAAATACAATGTACCATTGCTGAACTCCTTTATTTTTTTTTTGGTGAATTACAGCCAAATAGCTTTTTAATTCAGCAAATCTGCATAGTTAGCTAGCACTCTGGGAACAACACGTTCTGCTTGTAGATGGGAGATATTATAGCAAATCAGATTAGAAATATTACACATTTAACTCTTATTAGCCTGCATTTCCTCCTTGACCAGATGTCTTCTGTCTGAGAACTTGAGGGTCAAACACGCCTCAACAGGCAGAATCATCGTTAGGGTTAACATACAAATAGCAGGTCTTTAGTCCTGACCAAAAGCATTCCCTTCAAAACACAAAATTCAGTGTGTGCTGGCTAACTGGACAAGTTCCACAGTCCATCGACAGCTTTGCAAGAACCATAAGACCTTTGTTGTTGATTAAGGCTCATAGACAGCTTACATAAAAATATGACCCGAGAGAGATTTAGAGGAGATACGTTTGAAGCATTACCTCATGTGTTGTCGAGGAATGTGCTTCTAAGGTGAAAAATCCTTTGCCTTGAGATATATCACGCAGCGATCAGTGAAAAGGAGGAATGGGGAGGGGGAAAGGTGTGCCACAGACCCTGAGCCTTTTAATCAACATCCATTAGTCTAAGGCTAATGTGCATGCAGCTTTTTAATCTGTTTTCAACAACAAACCCTTTAAGTGCATAATTAGCCCCCTTTTTTTGCTTTTACACATGGTTGCATTTATCAGGAAAATAATGATTACAGTCCATGAACACAGAACCCACTACTACCCAACTCCAGTCTCTAACCCTAACCTACACCTAATCCTAAAACCAAGTCTTTACCTTCAAACAGCCCTGTGAAGCTGTGCCAGTAAGAGAGGACCAGCTAAAATCTCTTCACAGTGATTTTATCAAACTAATATTTGTCCGCACAAGCATATAACGATATCTACACACACACACGCATACACACACACACACAGACACACTCTTGCACAGATTGCCCAAACACCTGTTTGTGGAACTCCCTGTCTTCTTTCTGAGGTAATGTAGGAGGGCAAAGCATTCCTCAGCCCTTTCTTCTTCTCTCCTCCCCTCACAGCATTTCAAAACTTTTCAGACATAAACTCAGAGTTGCATCAGCTGGAGATTCATGTTTGCTCCTGGATCTTCACACTTCTGTATCGGATGTGCTCTTCGATCGCACGGCTTCTGTACAAAAATATCTGGTATGTTGAAATATGAGTTTTGTTTTGTTTAAAACTTCATAGAATATTTGATAAGAAACGAGTCAAAGTTTCAAATGCCTCTTTATGTGAATTGTTGGTTTTTATTGGCATTAAGTTAAAAGATGTTTTTAAGTTAATGTACGGTAATATTTTTTCACAGACCAGCTGACACATGTCCTGGTAACAAATGACTCTTTGTTTGTACGTGTGTACCATGAAACCTTGACAAATATATATGCTTTGTGTTTTATATTAATAGAATTATCAGGATGTTAACTGCATGTGTAAAAGAAAGGACCGCACGTCAGGCGGGGAAAGGGTGTGTTGACTACGGCCAGAAATATCCAGCAGGAAAAAACAATGTGTTCAAGCAAAATGCATTTATCAGAAATAAGCTCTGAGAGCTACAGAGTGATTTGTGATTCTTTTGGTTTCACAGTTTTAAAATAATGGAATTTTTTTTTTTACTGCGTAAAGTAATGTCATTATGTTTGCAAATACATTTTTCTTTACAATTTATACTCTAGTCATATCGGTACATTTAATGTTTAACAGATTTTTTTTTTTTTCATTTTCTGCCAGTAGAGGTTAAATATTGTTAAACTGGAGAACAGGGCCTCATCTCACTAAGTTAATTGACCATAATCCAGATTTGAATTCAGACATACACTGTACATCCATTTACAGAAACACATGACAAATGGCAAATTTGTCCCAAATGTAAGTTGTTTTTTCTTCTTCTTGTCTTCTCTCTCCAGCCCAGTGTCAAAGGATTTTTCTGGGGCATTCAAGTGTGGTTCACAGAGTAATATATCATCCACTCATACCTTCAATTTACCAGCTTCACCTGAACTGTCAGTTCCTCATTCTCTGCTTGAATGAGCCAACATTTTGCTGACCAGAAAAGAACATACACATGAGGTCTGGCTCCCTATTTTGCATGGAGGTCCAATAGCTGAAGCCTTTACCCCCAGGCATTGGGTGTCCCTCTGGGTGACCTGTAAGGTCAAGTTCTCCTCTTGACTCAAAGCTCCAACAGACAGATACGGGCCATGTCTGAACCTGTTCCTCTTCTAAATTGTGTTCTGGATCCTTTGGGCAGTCATGCTCAAAAATGGAAGGCGTTAAAACTGGATGAGATGGACACACATTGTGGAGTCACTTCACCTCAGCAACAAGAGGAGAGCCCCACAGAGACATGCTGTCCTGATGAGTTGCTTTCTGCCTTTTCACCAGCCCTGTGTGATAGAAGTTGTAACCATCTGCCACCACCTGTGAATGCAGCAGAGGAGCATTCACTGGATCTGCTCAAAGTAATAAAGCACAAGCCAAGCGCCATTGTGTTCTGTGATTATGACTGTAGCGCCGATGACCAGGTGACCTTTGTCAGCGGGAGCTCCGATGGTGGAGAATCCTCCTTATCCACCACCGAAGAGGGGGAGGAGGATGATTTTCCTGAGACATTACAATATAAGGAATTCCTGGTCAGTCGTCACCGTAGAAACTTGAGCAGGAACAGGAAGTGCTTAAAGAGGAGGCAGGATGCCCAGCCTAATATGACTGTATCTGGCTGGCAAAAGCCCGTCAACAGTGCCAAACCTGAGTTCCCAGGTAGCCAAGAGGAAGAGGATACAATGCAGAACAATGGAAAACAGGTAAGAAAAACAAGACAGTAGTAGAGTAATAAAGATAGAGAAGTCTTAATCACTGTGTAGAACTGCCAGAGAAAGCAATTCAGTAGCTGCATGCCCTTTCACAGACATTTCTCTTATTGTAGTAGAAAAAACACAAATTATGGCACTGTTATATTCAGGTTTTTCAGTGAGTCAGCATGCACAGTATTGTTAACTGTTATTTACATCTGTGCTTTTCTAATATGTGATTCAGACGGTCTTGAGTGAAAAAAGCCAATTTTGCGAGTCCTACCTGTACCACTAGAGGGCAGCTGCGTGTTATTGTTTCAGATTGTTTATTATGAGCTTCTTGTGGAGGATCCAGTGTGTCTTCTGAAAAAATTTAATGTGAATCTTGTGAATTTATAAGTGCTTCAATACACATAGGAATGACATTGCATTCATGTTCTACTGTATGCATTGAATACTGTATGGGTTGTGTGAATCCAGTTCAGAAGCAGGATAGTTGAGGGTTTCCATACTGGATCACAGCTTTGACAGCTTTTAAAGCAGTTTGTGCCTAACCATCTTTGCTGCAGATATTCTCCTCCTGCTCTCTCTTTGTTTTGTTTGCTATATGTCTCTACTGTTGATTATCAATAAATGTGAAAAGTAAAAAGAAGACAATCTGGACCAAACACCGGTGTCAAATGAAGCTGCAAGGGCTGTAATCTAGTCATCCTCTTCTTTTCTGCTGACAAACATGGAGAGTATTAATGTTTCACCATTGTTTGAATTTTTTGGTATATTTTTGAAGGAAACAACAAAACTGTTTATATGATTAAGAAAAAGAAATGGAAAACATTGACAGGATATATAATACCCTCAATCATAAATTCCCCTCATTTTTAACCTCTGGCTTGAGCTGGCATCTCCACCTCCCATCATGCACTTCACCAGCAGGTGTGCTTTAGTGTGAGCGCGCCCTTGACCATGTTCTCACACCTGTCAGAGCAGCACTCTCAGGGACACAGCACAGTGTTTTCCCCTGTTGGCCTGAAATGAAAGAACATTTGTGCTGTTGTTCTCAGAGTTTGATTATGTAGCTGTTAAAGTCACATATTGATGGGCTTAGGCCAGTACTCTTTTGAATGCCTCTTAAGTCAAAGAGTCTCTATTGTGGTTCCACATTCTTGGAATATCTTGGCTCAGGATGTTTCGTCACACTCTTCATGCTGAACAACAGCTTTGAGGTTAGAGTAAAAAAACAAGTTATTAAATTGCATCTTAAGTGAAATTTGCCTTACAAACTTGGCTGTTTTTTATATGAGGGCCCGGTTCTGTAAGCGTTTTGATTCTTAATTCAGCCTTGGTCTCAGGGAACATGGGCCCAATGCTGTTTTAACCATTTGATTTTGAAAATATTATAAAAAAAAATAAAGTTTTTTAGTAAAGGCAGGACTTGTACACCTTAAAGACATGCTCTCTTGTCCCCATGTGACATAAGGCACACTCGTCCATATGAAATACTAATT
>NW_018128117.1:295964-333967 GCF_001952655.1 Monopterus albus
GAATGTTCCACATGCTTCTCTGCGTTTGGTGGCCAGAATTAGTTTGCAACTGAAGCTACTGCTGCTTACTTTGACAGACTTCCAAGTAGAGTATGTGTCTGCAACTTCAAAATAATCACTGTGTTTTTGGCTGTGAGCTAGATTGCAAAATGGAGTGACCTCTCAAATGACAGAATTTAGTACTGAATGGCAGCTGGTTAAATCCCAACTCAGGCTTGGATTAGGTTGATGACTTAACTTTTGTCAGCCTCAGTCCTTAGCCAGTCTGGACCTGTTTTAGTGCATCGGATAGAACTGGAAAACTGAAAAATAATTTAGCTTCTCTTCAGAGCACCAAGGATACACTCCTTTAGTTATTCATAGTGAGATGTATCCCAGTGATTGGTGTCTTATTCTATTCAAGACAGTTTAGACATTAATGAAATGGTCTTGTCACCAAGGTACAGTGATGCATTGAGAGATAAATGCAGTGTGAATGCTTTGGCCAGAAGCCTATTAACATTTTAAGAACTGTGAGGTGATTCTGCTGTGAAAAGTGAGTGTGTACAAATGGGTGTCTGTGTGTATGCCACGGAGTGCACTTAAGTTCACATTAGTGCATTTACATACCACTGCCTGTGTATATGTGTGTTCATGAAAAGCCTCCATATGCTTCGTGTTCTCCCTTTGCCCTGGCTCTGTCCCCAGAGTGAGGGTAAAAATAGCATCCTGGTGTGTATAGACAGCCTTCTGTGTTCCTGTGTGTAGGAATCTGGAGCTGTGGGGGCCGTATCACTCAGGAAATGGCTTTACTGGAAAGCCGTTATTACAGATATTTTTTTAAATGGTCAACATTTAAAATGGGAACGGACAGAAGGGTGTGTCTGTGTGCATGTGTGGGTGTGTGTGCATGCATGTGTATAAGTGAGGGGGCTGTTTTTGGACTTCAAGCTTCTCAAAGGGGCCCTATGTGCTGCTATCAGCCTCTGGGACACTGGGATTGGCACCGCAGCCCAGAAACAAAGCAGTTTGTTCATTTCCTGGAAGGCCATTGAACAAGTGTCTCAGTCAGAGTCCATAACCAATGGGTGGAGAGGGAACGAGAGGGTTTAGGTATGTGCGTAACTGCGGACATAGACGGATACAGCACAATTACGTAACATGCCCTGGCTGTATTGCTGTTTTTAAATGTACAGTAGCACAGGCAGTGTATTCCTCACTAACAGTTGTCTTTAGCTTTTCTTTTCTGTCTCTCCTGTCAGCCTTGAGCTACAGTAACCTCATTGAGAAGGTGTCACCCCCTCCATAGTGTAGGGGACACTGTACCCCTGGCCAGGTTGAAAGAGCACAATGCTTGATCTGTATTTACTTGCCTCTGTGTCTTTTGACCCACATCTTCAGGCTACTGCATGTGGCTCCGTGACCTTTCTGATAAACAAGTTGGATCAGTTCAGTGATGGCATCCAGGAAGTCCAAAGCAGTAATTCCTCCCACCCAGCTGTGGCCAGTTCTGACCAGGAGCAGGAGGGCATGATGGTAAGTCAAGCACAGTTAAATCAGGACCAGTCATGAATGCAAAAGTAGAAAGTTTTTTCCTGTACATGTAGTTGGAATACTGTGAAACATAATACACTGAAACAGTAAAGTAAATGTAGAATTATAGAGATTTATGCAGATGCTATGCATATGTATGTAAATTACATACAGGCTTGCTTAATCTTTGAATTAATTATATATATAGTTTTGATTACACTGCTGTGTAATCACAGCATCAAAGCTTCAATTAGGAAGTACAATTTTGAGGTACCTGTACTTTAGTTTTATAATTTCATTTTCTGCTACTTCATACTTTGATTTTACTATATTTGAGAGTCTGAATATTGTACTTTACTCCACTACACTGTTGTTTTGCATGAAGAGTACTTTTACTTTTGATACTTGAAGTATATATGGTGCTAATCCTTTTGTACTTTCACTTAAGTAATATTTTTATGTAGGACCTTTAACTGAAACAGAGAATTTTTACACTGGTATTGATAGTTTTACTTGAGTAAAGAATTTGAATACTTCTTCCAACACTGGCCATACTATTCATGGCCACACACACACACACAATCAAACAGAAGTTACCATTAGAGTACCACACACAGGTTGGACAGACCACCAACTCAGGTTTTTTTTAGAGGTACAGTATATTTAAGATCATTTCTGGAGGAGGAACACAGTTTGTGGATGGCTCCTGTGTTGCTGACCTCTCACAGGGCATCCAGCTGCCTCAAATAGCTCTTAAACCAACCGCACACAACTTTAGGAATTCATGTAAAGTCTGTGTTTAATTGAGCTAATCTTAATCAAACTGCCTGGCCACTCAGCAAAACAGGTGTTTTTAGCTTTGTGCTTCATGTTCCCTGCAGTGGCCCATCAAGGTGCATTACACAACACAAAATGATGATCAGTAAAGTGTAAAATTAATAAAAATGGTTAGTTCAGCTGCCTGCCTTAGTGAACTTGAGGAGAGGTGGTCATTTATCTGAAAAATGCCAAATATTTATAGAGGAATAAAGATTAAATGACCTCAGCCCAGAATTGTAATGCATGTCTTTTAAATTATTATTATTTTGGCTGCAAAAGGTGTTCAGGGTCAGTAAGGGTAATGATCTTTAGTAGTTAAATATCAGAACCACTTCTCCAATCAAGATGTTCCTCTAAACAGCACAATTTCAATGATGCATAGCATCTGCATAAATCTCTATAATTCTACATTTACTTTACTGTTTCAGTGTATTATGTTTCACAGTATTCCAACTACATGTAAAGGAAATGATTTCAAGTATTTGGCTTAATATAGAAGAACTGCTGAAATAACTGCCTCCACTCCAAACAATAATCTTTGATTTGACCCTTTTAATTCTTTTTACGATGAACTTTGTACACACATTCATCGCTCCTTCAGGATGAACTGCATTTGCTCTTAACTTCCATCTAGTGTCATCATTTCAATTTGTCCAATACTGGTTTATAATCAAATAATGTACCTGCAAAATATTCACATCAGCTTCAGCTCTATTTTATGTTTAGTGCAAATGTTAACATGCTAATGGTGAACATGGCAAACATTATAGGCTACCTGCCAAACCTTAGCATGCTACTGTAGCATTGTCATTCTGAGCATGTTGAACCTTTATTTAGTTCACAGCACCACTGTGCTGAAGTACAGCCTCTCAAAGCTGCTGCCGTGGCTGCAGTCTTCCGACTTGTAAATGGACTTTCCACTGTGGGGAATTTTCTCCATTAAATTCCTGCTAATCAGACAAACCCTTTAATAATTAACAGCAACAAATCTGGAAATACAGGCATACCAAAACTGAAGTTTAGTTGAGAAATTTAATGACTTTCAGTTTGAACAGACTTTGTTTTGAGGATACAATGTCCTTAACATTATATAACTTTGACAGCATTATACCTATGATAAAAATGCTCTATGTAGCCAGAAAAGTAATTTTCTAGACAGACAACATTGTATGTTGTGATGAAGGAAAAATGTCTTTCTATGTGTGCACTTGTGGACTGGATTCTTGTTTTTTTTTTTTTTGTTTTTTTCAAAGGCATTCTATTTATGGAAATTAATACCATTCCTTCTTTCAGTAACACACATATTTGAGCACACATCCATGTTATCAGTTTGGCAGTGGGAAGGGGAGAGCGGGAAGCACAACGCTGAAGCGGGTACAGTTAGTTGTTGAGTCATGAGGTCAAGCTGGGATGGACTTTCCAGTATTGTCAGTGAGCAGGGACGCAAAGGGGGTGAGGATCATCTTAGATAAGGGGGGATTTTTCTGAATGAGAGAAGGGCAGACACATCATCAGCAGTGTCATATAACAAACATTCCCCAGCAGCACTACAGCCACTAAATACTGCACAGAGACCAGTGGAGGGTACAGAGAGCTCCTGAAGAGACAGGTGACATGAAGACAGGGACTAGGGTAAGAGACTGAAGGAGACGCAGCTCCACAGACAGACACTACATACAGCATGTGTTGAATTTTAGCATGAAATCTTGGGACATAACTGCAATTAATTTAAGAAAAGACAATAAATGATATTGTGCAACAGTTTGAGAAGTCATATTTTATTTTACTTTTTGACGACTTGAATTATTCGTATCTTCTCTCAAACATATAGCTTTGTAGTTGAAAAACCATTGTTGAGAAATCACCTTCTTTGTGCCACACCTGACTACTACTTGTCCTCCCAGTGTGCTCCCACTGTGGACAGGATGGTGAGCCGAGGTCCGAGTCAGGATCAGGGAACCATCAGAGCTCCAGACAAACCTGAGCCACTGACCAGGCGGCGCTCACGACCTTTGACTCACAGCAGACCGCTGACCCGCACATCCCTCCCATCCTCGACGCACCTCCATGTTCGATGGGCCAGGGTGAGCCAGACTGCGTTTCTATTTGTGTTTATTGAGTTGGGAATGAGAGATCTGCATTGTAAATATGGACTCAGTCTTTTGTTGTTCATGGCAAAGACTGTGAACCTAATGGCAACAAGTTGTGTTTGATTTGACTTTGTAGTGAATTATGCAGTCAAAAAGAAGAGGGTTCAGTATTTGGAGATCTGAATGTTACTTCCTCTTTACCACTCTGTGGCTAAGATAAATAGAAAACATTTTGGAAAAATGCAGGAAGAACTGTTGTGTATCCATTTGTTCTGATTTCTTTGTTTAACCCCAAATGCAGCTAGGTGACAGTTTACTGCAGCTTCTCCCACTGAGGCCCGCAGTTTGCCTGTATGATAACACCAGGGTTACCACTCCCAAGCAGATTTAGTTCAAACCTGTAGTCTTCCCTGCTGTTAACGCATGCTTCACTCACTCTTTAGAAACAGCTTGAATGCTGGTTTGGAGCTAAACAACATCAAACGCTGCAGCTGACCCTGCAGACGGGAGCTAAACAGCCATGTCTGACTGATATAAGCAACCACTCAATCTGAGGAACTGTTTTGATGTCTACAAAACTGAGCTTGGAACATCTTTGAGTTAAACTTGCCTTTATTTGTCAGTGGGTCATGGAGTGATGGACAGGAAACAGGGGAGACATTTTATGTGCTACACTGGAAATTTGTAAGGTTTTCACAGGAAAGTGAATGTTTTCTCCACTTTCTCATTGACCTGTTCCTTGTTCTTTCTTTCCTCCTCTTCTCTGGGCATCTGGTCAGTCTTTGTGCTTTCTGTAAATAAGGTGAAAGTAAAAGGATGAGACAGCTCTGCCTCATCCAGTAGTATGCAAGGTCACATTATACTGTGTCAGCACTGCAGGGCTCTGCCTGGATAAAGCTACTTCACTTACCGTAATTGTTTTTTTTTTGCCACCAGAGGGTCTAGTAAGACTCAGCTAGAGATGTGGGATTTTCCTATGACAGTGGCAGCATCCATGATAAGGTGTCTGTCTTGGGATGATCTTTCCCACAGTGGTTAGGTATTATCTGGGAATCACCTTCATGCTAACTCTGTTTTGACTGGTTAAACTGGATTTAGAATTTGGGTCATTTTTTCAGTGTAGATGTGCATCAGGGAAACTGAGTTATAGCCTCTGGCAAATATAGTGTTTACATTCTGCAACGCTTGAGAGTGTTCATAGGAACCCACCAAGTATTTGTATATGTATTACTTTTGTTTTGGTACTCATTGTGTATTTCTTTCTTCATGTCAGGATGATTCGAGGATGGCCACTGGATCAGCAGGTACGATAACTGTTTGTGAGTGTGTGGGAATGTCTCCCACAGGATTTTTAATGTGTATGTCAAACCTCAGCCATCCAGAAATAATCATGTACTGTTTCATCTATAACACACAGTCTTGCTTGAACACATGCACAGCATGTTGCATATTCAGGTGTATAAACACAGATAGTCCGGTGAGCTCATTCCAAAAAAATCTAATAAAATAAAATGCTGATTTGGACAAATGTATTGTGTGATAACACAGAAGAGCCTTTCTTCTTCTTCTTCTTCTTTACTAGAGCAAAGAATAAAGGATTTCTAATTTAAAATATCTGGTGAGTTAATAGAAACAGTAATATGAGTTTTTTCCTTCTGGGATTCAAGTTCCCAGAGACTTGAGTCTGAGAAGATGATTAATGAGTCCAGCTCTGACCCCTGCCCATATCTCTTATCCTCAGAGTGTGTCCCTTTTGACTGACATGCGCAGGCGTCACGGTGACTGTCGTTAAATGTAACCCATGCAGATGTCTTGGTGACAGAGTCACAGTCTCTGCACTGCAGGGTTGTTTATTTTTATGCATTTTGTCTGTATGTCTGCGAGCTCACACAGACAGAAGTGGCTCTGATGTGCCCACCATCAGCAAGGGGCATATTAATATCAGTGATAGTCCATGGAGGAGAGGTGCAGTGTGGGTAATGAAGCCTCAGAGGCTGCAGGGAGGTCAGAGGTGATGCCATTAGTGGCATACAACTGGGGTGAGAGTGTGTGTGTGTTTGTGTGTATATGAAACCAAGAGTAAGAAACATTTTATACAAATGCAGCAGCGCTGAGGGAGGAGTGTTGATTAGTTTCATGCTTCTGGTTTGTTTTCTCATTTGAGCGTGTTTTGACAGAAATCCTGTTGTATCAATTCGTGTTTGCCAGCAAGTGTGGTCTGTATCTTAGCTAGAATATGACAGAATATGATATGCACCTGTCTGTGCTCACACAGTTGATATCAACTCTGCTGTCGGCCAGATAAGCAGAAGATTCCTCCTGGAACTGCAGGTGCTGATACCTGTGTTCTCTGCTGGGGGACTGTTTTTTGGATGTGTGTGATTGTGTGTATGAGAGGGAATGTAAGCCATGATGATATATGGTATACGTCACATCTGCCCTCAAGGTACTGAGGAAATAGTTTTACTCCTTGTGAACAAAAAAAGGGTTTATTTTTAAATATATTTTCATGGAGCATTAATTTGCAATAGCAGAGGAATGTTTTCATATAGATGCTTAAGCAAATTAATTGATATCAGACTTCATCTTTGAGGTCACGTCCATGGTGCCTGTGGGGCAGTCGTACTGCACAATGGACAGAACCTGATTTTCAGTGTTCCTATGTGTAGCTAGCTGCAGGGAAATGTGCTCAACTGCACAACACATTTAATAACTGTAGCATTAAACAAGCAAAAATGCTTACAAAGAGGTAGGAGTACGGTTAGCATGTACGCTAGTGCCGAAAAGTCAGCTTATGGAAGAGCATCCACACTGTTACTTGCAGTACTTGTGTAATGAGTAGTTTTTATACCATTACGTTATGGAGTTGCACCATTTATATGCAGTCCCCTTTCATAAATCATACTTAAAATCCCCCCGCAAAATATGTATGCATGTAAGCTACCTTCCTAAATTTTGGACACAGAGAACAAAAACAGAAGTAACATGCTGTCAGCAAATGACCTCAGAACACATGCAAGGCAGCCAGTGATGACTAAACCGTGTTATACAGTCATGATGAGCCAGTGTTGCCTCTGCAGCAGATGGATATAGATACAGCAGCATCTTCAATAAATGGCATTTTTTGTACAATATGTTAATACTGTATATCAAACAGGTGATTTTCAAGCACATGCATACAATTCTGGGAACAGGGATACTGATGCATTTAACCAAAACAGTAAAGTTGTGTGCCTTCTTTGTAGAACTGAGAGGAACTGCAGAGTCTGGGCTGAATTCTCTGTGGGTTTGTCATTACATGTGTCCCCTTTCACATGCACAAATACACAATACTAGCACCATTTAACCAGTCACCGTTTAACACAGTACCTGCACAGCAAAAAGGACCACCATGTACATGTAGAGTAAACATGCTTATGTAACTAGTGCAGTGAAGCAAAGTTAAGAAGCTGTGTTTCCACTTTGTTACTCTTCAGTCATAGTGTTTCACTATAATTATGCACTCATAAAGTTTGTGATAATAGGTTTCATGCACAGTTAATCAGTATATGAGAGCTTTATAATGATTGTTTGATTGTAACATAAGTGTCTGCCATCTTTTAAGCATGTGCACGTGTTGGCATGTGTTTTTGGGGACACACACGAGTGCATGTTTGTGTATTGTCATACACACTTGTGTGTTTGTGTGTGGTCTTGAAATCCTATACAAGCACAGCGAAGAGAGTTGAGGAATGAAGTTGGTCCTTGAGGATTTTCTTGCTAAAATGCTTAACATTTAATAACCTCACTATACGTGCATCGCTGCTAAGTGCCTTTGAAATGAAATACTCCGCAACAAGTCCTTCAATCCGCAAGTGATCTGCACTCCCATGACCTGTGGAGTTTCCTCTGCATCCATTAGCTATTGTTTCCCCTCCCAGTCCTGCCCCTGCTCCCTCTACTTCCTTACCGTAGTCTGCACCCTGCAGCCCTCTGCGCTTGGTTTTCAAACCCCCCACGTCTGTCTTCAAATTGATGCTCTTCCCCATTCAATGTCAAACTTTATACCTCAGGCTGAGTCTGCTTCCTACGTCTCAGCCCTGCTTTCCTCTGTTTCCTGTCTCTCCTCTATGGCTGACCCTTGGCTTGTGTCCCCTGGCCTCAGCAGGTCACAGCGATAGCCATCTCCTGCTGCAGGTGATCCAGTCTCCAGTATAGGAGGTGGTCAAGCTAAACTGTTTTATCTTCACAAGCTGGACAGGGTAAGTTGTTGATACTGTTAGTGGAGAGTGTGGGGGTAGACACTCTGAATTAGCTTCTGACCCACTTTCCACTGGCCCATTTTTCTGAAGCAATTGACCAGAGGTGCATTCCTCAGCAGCTGGTGCAGAAATATTTACACAGACAACGTGATACTGTTGATTCAAGGCCATGTGAATATGTGGGTATGATGTTAGCTCTCAGTCATGTTGTGATGACACATGAGAACCATATGGGTCCTAAAATAATAAAAATATGCATTATTTTTTTCATTCTACTGTACTGAATTTAAGTGAAACCTGCTGATCTAACTTAAATGTCAGGGAGGAAAATCTGAATCCTTTCCACTCAGGCGTTCTCCTTCTTCTACTGGAAAAACAAATATCGTCAATCTCTGAACAAAAATGGCTTTATACCTTTATTGTCGTATTTTTTTGTCTTAATTTGGGTTGTCTCTTTTCTGATCACCTGACCCACTATTGTATTTCCCTCCTGAGTTCCTCTGTTGCTGAGCCTTTGCTGCCTTTGGTTCTACAAGAGTTGCCTGTCAATCACATTGGTCCTCTGGTGTATCAGTGTCAAAGGTCACGTTAGCAATATCACCTCCGAATGCTAAACATAGCCACAACAAGCTAGCATTTGATTCTTTTAATGTTTTTACTGTCTTTACTTGTTTTAGCTTTTGTTGTTTGTAAAGGTTCATAATAATATAAAGTAACTTCATCTTTACAAATACAAACAATACAAACAGATGCTATTTATAGTATTTACTTCATATTAGGTTGTTGAAGGACATGGTCGTGAGTGAACACAAACAGATGTGATCTGAATGTTGCCGTGTTGCTCTTCAGTATACTTTGTAAGGAAGTGGGCGACATAGGGAATTACTGTGATTCATATTAGGATGTTTAGGTGCATGTGTGTGTGCTCTCAGAGATCACTAAAAACAGTGAGCTGCAAATTTAGGTCAAGGTCACAGTGCCATCTGTGCAGAGGTTAAACAGACTGGTGGGGCTCTGCTGCTGACAGTTGCTTTGACAGGATGAGAAATTTGTCTGGATTCTTCTGTTGTATGAAGATTTCCTGCCTAGTTTTGTCATTTGTTTAGTTTATACTGCAGCTCACCTCAAGACTTCAAGTGAGCAGCTGTTGAGAGGTGACATACACTACAAGTGCAGGGGGTTATGTATGCATCTGCGTTTCAGTCTCAGAGAGTAGAGTCAAGTGAGCTCAGCAGTGTGGCCTGGATGACTGAGTGTTGCTGAAAATAGAAGACAGAGCAAGCAACAAGGATGAAGCAGAGAAATAATGAGCAAGAGGAGGAGGAAGAGTGTACAGGGGAGCTCAGTAAATGTTTTTGACACAGCCTTGCACATGCGCTCTGTTAAATCATTGATTAGTCTGAACTCATTAACCCAGGCTCTGTATACATATGCAGCTCTGACTGTTTACAGTAACGCCATCACAGTGCAGGAGTGTCAGCCACAGATAATCTAAGATTTTGAGGAATAATATGTTTAGAACAGCCAATATAATACAAATCCATTCTGTGAATGTTTTGAGTTGTCATTGTGATTTAGACATATAGTGACATTCAGGCCTTAGTTAATGAAAACATGACAGGAGAATCCCCGTGGAGACGTTCATATTCAGTCCTGTATTTGTTCTGAAAATCAGATGTCATGTTTGTCCAGAGTGTGTTCTTTGTGCTGGTTTGAGACGTGGAATGTGTTGGGTTGATGTTTTGATTGCCTGCTGCTGGAGACAGACGTTGTGTGGTGTTCTGTCTCTGTGCAGGGTAGAGGTTGACCTCAGAGACCAGCTCACCATCCACATATCATGGCCTTCAACATCACAGAGCAGAAATACAAATCTGAAGCGGGATCAAAGTCACTGGAAGTTTTGTAGCTTTCTCACAGAGGTGTTTAATTTCTGACCCGTGGCCTCTCTCGTTCTCACTTGTGTCTCTTAACATCAGTCCACTAAGAACGTATATCTGTCACTGCAATGTCTGGCGCAATCCAAGTACTGTTTAAAGGTATTAAGGTAAAATATGATTTTTAGTTTGCCAGATTAGTGCCGGATTTGTTAGATGCTGAGTTATCTCAAAATTTTTATACAAAATGTATGACGCATTTTTAAAAGTTCTTATTTGGTCACTTGGATTTCCAGCTGCTTATCAGTACAGATGGATGGTGCTGTATCAGAACAATCAAATGAAAAAGTATTGTTTGTGTTACAGCAATTTTCTTGCTCATATTTATGAAAAATGTTTAATGGTTGCATTTCATAAAGGTCATAAAGGTGATTTGGCCGTACATTGTGTAATCACAAATTACCTACAGTATTTTCCCTTAAAAATAGGAAGTTGTAAAACTAGAAATAAAGGGGGAAATCCCAGAGAATTAAATGTTTAAAAGGATGAGTCACTGTTACTTTATCTTCTTGTCCTCAGAGTTATGTCAGTAAGCAGTGTACCCATTACATACTACATAATGTAGTATGTCACTATGTTTAGTTGTAAAACAACCTGTGTATCTATTCTATCACACACATTTAATTGTGCACAGACCGTCTCTGTATCTGTGACAGAAAATTCCTAGCAACACACTTTAGTTGCAAGTTGTATGCATGCTGTGTGGCATGCCTGTGTGTTAGTGTGTATTAAGGGGATTGAAAGAGATCCTTGTTTGGGTCAGTGGGTGGGTTTGGGTCGTGGATAACGTGTAAGTTTACAGTGTATGTGTGTGTGTGTGTGTGCTTGTGTGAAAGAGAGAGGGAGTCTTGCACATGGGGAGGGGGGAAATCCGCCTCTCACATCTGGCTCACCCTGTCATAGTAGATCCAGCCTCACACACAAGTTATGCTGAAACATGTATGTACCTTCTCCCTACGAGACGGACTAAGAGGGATTGGGGCTGCAGTTAATTTAGTTAAATCAGTATATCTTTAGTGGGTCCGAATCCTGCCAATAGGACCCCATCCGCCGTCGGTGGTGCAGAAAGGTGACGCAGCGCCAGAGAAGCTTGCAGCCTACCAGGTGAAGCGGTGACGACCATTGCGGCAGCCGGACGCAGCAGCCGGGGCGCACTGTCCCAACCGGGGTCGCTCATGCTTGAATAAAGAGACTGAGGAATAACGGGTGTTGACGGACCGCTGGTTTTAGTCCGGGAATATGCACCCGACTCTACTGCAATGACAGCAGAGCGAAAGTCGACCAAGCTACAGCTGCGGCGGTCGATCAGCGAGCAGCTGCGGGACTCCACGTCCAAGGCTTGGGATCTGCTGTGGAGGAATGTCCGGGAGAGACGGCTGGCAGGTCAGAGAGCCAAAACCAGTGGTGGTGAAACTTATTTACCCTTAATGTACGGAATACAATCTGTCCTCGTTTTGACTGTCACAGGTCGGTCAGATCCATTAGGATACATACATAACATCCGCATGAGACGTGAGCTGCTGGCACCCCAGTGTCTTAAACACAACCACACACACGTATCTTGGTCTGAAAATTAATTTCTGGCTAAGCGGATGAATAGGCTGTTTGTATTTTGCTTGTCAGCGTCGGAGTCCATCTTCTCACTCTACATTATTTACAGTACATCCAAGACTAGAAAAATAACTTTGGCGAATCATTTTAGAAGGCTGTCGAAGACAAAAGTTTGTGGCTACCGCACATAGCCTCTGTTATGCCTGTGGTGTCATGCGCAGCGCGCTCCTTGATATTTTGGGAAGGTCATTGTCAGATTTAGTGCTCAAAACAACACAAGCACAGAGCCAGCAGGGGTTCAGTCGGGGTTTTGGATGCCAGTCTCCCAGCATATCAATGGTGTATTTTACTTTTTAAATAGTCCAGAGAGCAACAAGGATTTAATTTGGTGGATTTAGGATTCTATACATATCTGGATGAAGTCAGACGATCTCATGTACATTCTAAAGCACTTATTTTGGAGGGTCAGTCAGTGTGGCCTGGATGCGCACATGAGGTCTTCTCTTAACCGTGCGTCAGAGAGGGAGGAGACAGAGGAAAGTGAAAGACGTAAATGCTGCTGCTGCCTCCTCGGTTTAATGTAATTACTGAGCCTCTTAAGAAAATTAAACCACAAAGATTGTCCACATCCGTAACACCCCAAACCACCACAGGCCAAGGTAGCGGTCAAAGCCCACATTGTTAAATTTCTTTTTCAGAATTGCATGATGGACAGTTACTACCTTTACTGGATGTTGCTGTAGTGATGCTTTGCACACAATTAATACCAGAGGAATATCTGTTAAATGGAGCATGGCAGAGCACCTGCTACCCCAGTAATCCTCTTTCCTCCTACTTCTCATCCCAAACCCACAGTCCCTCCTCCACCACCCCAGTGCTTAACCCATCAGCTCACAAGGCACACAGTTCACATAGGTCTGGGTCAGATTGGGAGAAAGGGGATCCTTAAAACGTGCACACTTGACCCCTCTGCTATTCAACAGAGAATTTTCCACTGTATGGATTAGTCAGGGCAATGAAATATTATATAAGGAGTTTTCCACAGCATTATTTTTTGCGCATAACATTAAAAATAAAAAGATCTAATAAAACAGTTAAATTATCGGTAACAAAAGATGGACACAAGGACATAGAGCCGAGTACCTATGTTATGTACATAAAGAGAACGTATTCAGTATTATTTAAATTATGAATCAAAGTTTCAGTGGCAGTTGAAGAAAAAAGACTTATAGACACATTAGCAACTTACAGACAGAGGCTTTATTGAACAGAGCAGAGCCCTAAAGATTAGTGAGTGAAGTCCAATGACTGTGTAACTGGTGGATTTCTCAGGGCTGATTGAAACGAACTTCTTATTTGAGCCACTCTCTATGTTTAAGGACACATACAGCGACTTCTTTGTGCTTCCTTGCATAAATAATTTAAAGGCTGCCTCACAAAAGTAGGTGACATGTTTTGGTTGAGCATGCAGCAGCATTTTATAAAGGTAAAATTCCACATTTCCTCCATACAAATCGTATTTATCAGTTGCCTGTTAATAAGCAGTTTTATTTAGAAAACTTTGGAATATGCGAGATACTGCGGCGTCTTTAGGATTAACAAAACTGCACACATTTTAACTTGTCAGTTTTATAATTAATTTTTTAAAAAGTATGAATAATTTTTGGTTTCATTTGCTCCTTTTTTGAGCCTCGGTACAGCTCAGATCAGTTAGTGTCATCCTTTAAATTACATAAAACACACAAATGCTTTTTTATCATGACAGATTTCTGATTTTTCTCCTTCTCTCTCTTGATATTGCCAGTTTCTTTCACTTCTGCTCTTTGGGATTTGTATCAATAAACTTATCAGCTGTATTGCAAAGACATTTAGGCATCATGTGGTAGAATTACAATAAATTTTAGTCATTTCTATTCATCTCAACATTCACAAATAATACCACCACTGGTTGTTGTTGTGTCCCTACCCCCTGCATATTTAATTCATTTTTACTGTAACTGATTTTTCAGTCTTCTCTTCAGTTTGCATGATTATTTTGTCCCCTGGTAGCTTTTATTGAGGCAGAGTGATGGATATTATATTACTGTCTGCTTACTACAGCCCTGCCCTGTGCCAGTCCATTTACTATTCTATTTAGCTCACTATCATGTTACTCCGTCAGGCTGCTGTGCCCTGCATTAAAGCTTTCTCACTGCTCTGCACACAGTTGTGTTTTTAGGTTTTCTTTTGTCAGTTTATTTTCACTGACTTGAAAGTAATTAAACAACTCACACTTACCTTTTTGTGGTGACAAATATTGACATTGTGATCATTTTCTCCCAGATTGCCTGAAGAGGGCACTCTAATCAAATCAAATTACAGATTTAATATTTCTTCCTGTGATTAATGCACATCTCTGGGACTTCAGACTGTTCACTCACACGTTTCTATCAATGTACAACCTGCAGACTAAAATGCTACCCTGTAAGATCTGTACTGTGAGATCAGGTACATGTGTGACTGCTGACCTGAACTGACTTTGCAATATTTGTTGGGTGTGTTGCTGTGTGGATGTTCAAACAGGGAAAGCAGGTGTTATATATGTACTGGGCCAGTTATGTTAAATGTCATGTGGTATGAACTTGGTGTGGGTTTAGAGAACCTTTCTCTGCATTAATAGCAATAGCTTTGCTCCTACATTCATTCCTCAGGGCAGACTCACTCATCCACATACTCTATTGTTCTTCCCCCTTCCCTTTTACATTAGGATGTGGCTGTTGGAATTGTCTGTTTGTTTGTTTGTTTTTTTTTATTTCCTGATCACATTGCCCATGCACATCTGCCTGAGGCATGTACCAAAATTTGTCTTTGCCAGAGCTTCAGGAAGTGAGGCAAGGTTCTCAGAGCTCTCAGGTCATTGGCTGCTGCTCATGTGACCAAAAGAAAGATCTTGTGGGAGCAGGAGCTTGTGAATCTCCCTCCTTTCTCAGCTTAGAAGTCAGCGTGTGTGTGTGTGTGTGCGTAGGTGTGTGAGGAGAGCAAGGGTGTCATATGAGTCAGGTGGTGTGATGAAACTTGTGTATGTTTGGCTGCGGTGAGTTGAAGGGAGGAGGCGGGTGGGGAGCTGATTCGACTTCCAGTGAAGGCATGTTAGAGGCAGGAATTCACAAGAAGTGCTCACAACAGCTCATCAGGGAGAGAGGGAAGAAGACTTATAGGCTAGTGAGGATTGGACTGTTATGTTATGGAGGCTGCGGACAGCGTTATTATGCATGATGTGGACACTGTGGCTAGTTCAGCAGACTGTGGAGGTGCAGACAGAGCACATACTGCAAGGAGGGAAGAGACAGTAAAGACCAATCTGGACAGTGTAGACACTGTGGGGTACATGGAGAGTGCTGAAACTGTCTGTACTGAGGACATTGCAGACAGTGCTGATTTTACAGACAGTAGGAGTCTGGAAATTGATGACACTGTGGACAGTATGGATCAAAATGCTGAGGGTGAAAGTGACGCATGCGAGAGTGACAGTGACAGTGACAGCAGCAGTGAGCGAACTTGTCTGGAGGCCATGACACTTGACTGGCAGGAATACTACCTGAGGCGGGGGGATACCCCTCGACAACGCTCAGCCTTGCGCCTCTCACGCATCGTTGCCCGCCAGCAGCTGCTACAGAGACTGGAACAAGGTAGAAACAGAGAGAGTTAATGGAAAGTTACAGTGTTGGTATGTCAGTGATGGAAGAAGTGCTCAGATTGTTTACTTAAGTAAAAGTAGTAATACCACCATGTAAAAATACTGTTGCAAGTAAAAGCCCTGCATCCAAAGGTTACTTAAATAAAAGTACAAAAGTATTGGCATCAAAATATATTTAAAATACCAAATATAAAAGTAATTATTATGCAGAATTGCACATTTTACATTAACATATATTATCTTACTGCATTATAATTATTGATGCATTATTGTGTATCTCACATTTAATGTTGCAACTGGTAAAGTTGGAGCCAATTTTAACCATACCTTCTGTGGGTAGCTTGTGAATTTACCACTAATGATCAGTCACATTTTATGATTATTTTTAGTTTTGTTTTACTAAAACAGAAAATGCAACAGTAAATGAAGTTATCAAATAAATGTAGTAGAGTGAAAAGTACAATATTTGTATCTAAAGTGTAGTGAAGTCATAGTATGAAGTTCAGGTGCTTCAAAATTGAGTAAATGTACTTGGCTACTTTATAGCTCTGCTGATTATATTTGTGAATAGTTTTACAGTGTTTGCAGTGTGAACTTGATTAGATGGATGTTCTCTAAAAAGAAAAAAGGTAGAATTATATAAACTTCATCAATTGATGAAACATTTTTCCACAGTGCTTGTAGTTTTTTCCTCCTTTTTGCAGGTTGGATGTGGAATATGTGCATAGTGAGTGTAAAGTTCCCTTTGGGTTTCTGTTCTTCTGTGGATGAACTCAGGAAACCCCTAATATTTTTGTCCATTCAGAGACAGAGAAGTTATCTGAGTGCAGATGCAAACAACACAAGCTTCAGAAAGTATGTCAGTTTTAAAACATAGGAAGGAAGGGTCTGATTGCAGCCTTTTCATGTGAGACTCTGTTCTCCACATTTGGGAAACATTTTTCCTCTTCCACAGAGATTTACACAACACCAAAATGAATAGGCATGACTCTTTGAAGTAATCCAATCCATCTATCTTCTTTAATCCCACTTTTTAACTATGCTTTATTGGCAAAAGCTAACTGCAGATTGTCAGTACTCCCACTCCTTTCTGGTTTGACTCCTCCAAAGACATCTTCCATAAATATGAAAGAAGTCATAACAAATCCTAAAGGACTGCAATGTTGTTTCTCTCCATGTCGGCCCTTCCCAACTTGACAGCTTTTGTATTCCATGACTATTTCCTCAGCTTCCTGTCACATGACTCATATTTCCCAGGGAGTGTTCATAAAAGCAGAGGCACTGGCTACTGTTAGTTCATCTCCTTTGGCTGGTGAAGTTGTCCCATGTGTGACACAGGTACAGTTTGATCTATCAGATAGTGTGTTTGCATTGCTTTGTCGTGAGCCACCATGATGACTTTGGCGTGGTGAAGCAGCAGAAACTTGTTAAGTCTTGTGTTAGGCATTGATTCCCCCCCACACTTTACTGATAAATATGTTTCTGTGAGCCAGATCTTGTATAAAACATCTATAAAACTGATATATGTGGAGAAGAGAGAGAGATATGAGAGTTATGGCAGGTTAGGAATGTAAATGGAGAAGCAAGTTTATGCCTGTGCTTGGTCGGGTGATGGTTTGACCTATTTAACACACTCTCTCACTCTCACACACACACACACACTCCCCAGTTGAATTTCACTTCTCAGCAGCTGGGAGATGTTCATACAGATTTAAATGAAAAAACTTAGCGACTTCTAATCAAAGTGGAACAAATCCCTATATGTAGTGCTGCTACATAGTGTTGCACTGTATGCATCTTGCCAGCACAACACAATGGCAAAGTAACAAAGTTAGCAACTAGCTGGTGAACTAGTGCAGCATTAAGCAACTAGAACAAGGGGAGACTGTCTCACCCCAAATAACGTCCCTGAAGGGTTCAGGCACTTTTAAGGTCAGACATTGCTGATTGGTCAAGCACACTGAGTGTTTTCTGCAGCATCTGACAGAAAACAACTGCAAACACATTGTTTTGCTTGTAGTTCATGGCTGACCATAATCTGAATGGAATGACCCATCCTTTACAAGATGTTATTGGTTGGCGATAAAGTCCGGGCTTTGTTGTCGATTTTGGCTGCATTGTCACAACAAATGACATGAAAGGTGTTTGTCATGATTTTGATACATCAGCAGACAAATCTGCTTATCTTCAAGTGTTTGGCCTTGCAGTGGAAATGCAAATCACGATGCACTATAGGAACTTTTACTCCTGGCAAAGTTCCTGAAATTGAACTTCTTGCAACTTTTAGTGCAAACACACCTAAAGATGCTGGGTCCCAAATTCATACTAAACATTAAACCAAAGCAGGTTTTCAATATTCAGCCTGTTTATACTGGAAAAGTTGCCAAAATTGAGTAAACAGTTACCATGCATTCTGACAGCAGGCATTTAGACTTGTCATAGCATCAAAGTGATACAAATTTCATTAACAGTGCAACTTGTTATTAATTACACCTGTGCTTCTCCTGTGCACTAGTATGTTGTATGGAATCTGGATACACTGATGTTGATGTTTCA
The DNA here is from genome assembly GCF_001952655.1 of Monopterus albus. NCBI lineage: Eukaryota > Metazoa > Chordata > Actinopteri > Synbranchiformes > Synbranchidae > Monopterus > Monopterus albus. Next base: position 314,344 of record NW_018128117.1, read on the forward strand.
CCGTGAGCCGAAAACAATTACATGAAGCCTTTGGAATATAGATTTAGTTTGATGTTTAGGGTCATTGTCCTACTGCATCACCTGTCTTCTTCCAAGCTTCAGCTGCTGAGCAGCCACTCCGACATTATGGTATACATTAATGTTAAATGTGTCATTCTGCATCTTGAGTACTTTTAATACTTTAAGTATATTTTGAAGGTAATACTTTTGTACTTTTACTTAAGTCACATTTTGAATGCAGGATTCTTACTTGTAATAGAGTATTTTACACTGTGGTACTGCTACTTTTACTTAAGTAAAGATATCTGACTACTTCTTTCACCACTGGATTCAACACATACAAACTGTCACCCTACACCCTTACAGCCTGAGGCTTCTTGGTCAGCTGACAGAAATTTAATATGCCTGTAACATGTTGCTTTTACGCCCTCTGCTGGAGTAAAGGTGGCATAACCACACACACAACTTGATCACATTCAGTCTTCTCATCTCATCATAGCCCACCCTAGTCATATAGCCTGTGAACACTCATCACAACCCCAGTGCTATTAATAATTATGGTCAACTGCTAACTTAGAGTAATGATATTATATCCAGGGCTGTCAAACCTCTGCACCTGAACCTGCTGTGATTTTACACCAGTGGGGGTTTGTTTGGTTTCACAGCACATTCCTGAAGGCTCATCATCATCACAGATGAGCCACATGGGACAGGACAGACATATTGCTCCTTAAGTCCCTTCCTCCCTTCCTTCCTCCTTCACTCCCATCACTCCTCCTCCACTCCCATCACTCCTCCTCTGTCTTCTTCAGTACTTTTTTATGACCTTTAAACATGAAGGCGTAAGTGCCTTAGCTTATGTGGGAATATAGCTGCATTCCAGGCATACTCTGCGTGTGTTTGTCTGTGCATGTGTGTAGCCTTGCAGAAGGTGTTTGACTGCTCAGTTACTTTACAAAGTACACTATAAGTTAGGCATGTTTTGCCCCATATCCATGATGTTTATCTTTCTTAGTTTTCTAACTGATTTGAACTGTTTAAATAAGCAGCATGTAAATATAGCTATCCAGCACCATTCTTCATTAGCATACTTCAGTCTGTCTGACAATTGTCCCAGCTGAGTCCCAGTGACACGTTCAGTCCACGAACTTCTTGTTGCTGCTCTTAGCTCGCACGCCACTCTGGCGCATGGGAAATACAGCACAGATGTCCTGCAAGGCGCCTCATGGTCCCCAAGACCCCATACCAGCCAGACATAGCACTGAGAACAGGCAGTCAGAAAGTCTAGTTTACTGGTGCTGGACAAAGGGGAGGAAATGAAAGATAGAGGAAATGAAAGGTCAGGGAAAGAAAGGCAAGGGCACATGCTCAGAGGAAAAGCTGTGCTTGTATTGCGTGTATTATGTAACTTAGCTGGCACCATAGTTATGTATGGAATTACCTTAAAGCCCCTTTGTGCCATGCGTGGACGTCCCTATTCACACACCCACACACAGTCAGACACACAGTCATACACATGCCATCTGTCTCCCTTCCCTGCTGTCATTCTAGGGGCTTGCTGCTTGTTCTCATATATTCTACACAGTAGGAATGCAGCAACATGGAATAGAGTGAAGCAAAAGCACGGTGGGCAGCTTGGATTACCTCTGTCTGACTGTGTGCATTTGTATGTTTTGTGGCCCGCTAATAACATATTTGTGCACTAATTAATCCTATGATTAAATTCTGCACAGTAGTGCTTTGTTTGCCAGTAGTGTTTTTGTTCCCACGATGGCAGGAACTTTGCCACTTTGCACTTGTGCACAAACACATGGACAAGTAAGTTAAGTCAATTACATATGCACAAACAATGAAATGTGTTGCGTTGTGCTTTTAAAATCTTTATATGGGACTACAGTGACTTTATAACGCTTGTTACCTTTAAATGCTACACCAGAAAAGTAAGTGTAAGACCAGTTCCTAGATAGAGGGGTTTGAGGCTTTGTGTAGAATTATTAGGTAAATGAAGTGTTTCCACTGTCGACAGTCTGCAACGACCAGCACTGAAAATCTATGCAGGTTTACACCAGATATACATATATTTTAGCTCACACACCAGATCTCTGATATATTGGAGGAGAATGTGTTTGTCTTAGGTTTGTAAAAGCATTTTGGAAGAATGGACAGTGGATTTGAAAACTTGCAAACCAGTTCATATAAAAATACAATGATTAATACAGTGAAAATAAACTTGGGTCAATCTGTTTCTAAAGACTTTTCACCCTCTTCTGTCTGTCTGTGTCACTCAGTCCCTGGTTTGTTGGCTCCTACTCAAGACAAATTATCAAAAAAATATCATTTAGTAGTTTTCTGAAACAGCTGTAGAAAACGTTACACACACCATGTGCATTTGTTGACTGTGTTCAGGATTCGGTGCACTATTGAGTGTTTATTGTAATAAAGGAACATCCCAACCTGTGCAGCAGTGTGGCTCACTGATGTGTTTTGAATGGTCAAAACTGGATGTCTTGTGGCATATTGTGAAAATATTTTTGGAATTTTTATAACCTGGTTTCTGTCTTTCTGGTTTCAACTCTCACATTCAGTAAATAAGCAGCTGATGTGGTATGTCTCCCTCCCTGTGGTTTTCCCACAGGATCTGTCCATCTTAGCTTCCCTCCCCACCCCAGCTGTCTGGCTGCCTCATCCTTTTTGCATTTTCTGACTCACCGGGGGCAACATCTGGACTGTGCTAAATGTCTCCACTGCTGTTCGCAATGTATGTGTATGCATACACACTGCATTCTCCCACACATTGTTCTAGTCCACAGTATTGTACAGTTAGGCAACAGAAAGGAGCTGATGTCAGAGCGTCCTTGCTAGCCTGCCAGAAGGCTCAGCTGACATGTGAGGTTAGCGTCCACCAGTCATTAGTCTGCGACTTCAGGGGCTGGCTGCTGCAAATGCCAGCTGAAATTAGCCATTTCCTCAATGGATGTGATTTGGCAACAGCAGCTCTGGTACTGAGAAAGATGTGGAGTTCTGTTGGAGCAGAGTGGAAGAAAAGGATGAGGGGGTGTCAGTGAAAGAAGCAAGAGGACAGATGGATTAAGGAAAATGTGTGATAGAGTACTATTGTTTAGAGGAAGACTTTGAGGGGAAGACGAGTTTAGAAGCAAGAAAATGCTTTTAAAAAAGTAAAGAAAGGGTAATGTTTAATAAAGCATGAGACCAAGAAGAAATGAAGAAAAGGTGATGCTCAGTGCAAAAAGGAAAAAGCAAGAAACTACAACAAGAGTGAGGAAAAGAAAGGAGTCTAGTGTGGCGTAAACCAGAGAGCTGTAAACGTAGAGAGATATTGTATGTGGATTTTCACCAAGCAGAAAGTGTGAGAGAGGAGGTTGAGAAGAAATTAGAGGGAAGAGAAAATCTGCTTGGGGCAGGCTGAAAGGCAGAGGCAGAGTTGTTAATACGAGGGCTGGCAGGACAACAAGGAAGAGAGCGTGGCATCGTTGGCACTCAGTAGAAAGTTGGATAGTAGCTAATGGATGTGCGATGGGACGGAGAGGAAACTTCAGTCTGAGCAAAGGAGAGAGAAATAGAAGCATGTCATCGTCTGCACCATGAGGGCTTCAAGTAAGTTTTCAGTTCTGTGTCTTCAGGTTTGCCACGCTGTAGGCTTCTCACTGGAATGTCTCTGTCCCTTCAGTCTATTTTCAGCGTTACAAACAAATACTTTTTCATGATTTGCCCTCATGTTGCTTCAGGCTGTTTATGATTTCGAGAGAGGAGTTATGCTGAGAATGTTGGGAGAGGGATGTAATTGCTTGGTTGCGGTGAAACGATCATTTCCTTTGACTGTTCTCATCTCTGATGGCAAAGACGGAGGCTTTTTAAAACTGCTGAACTTTGTCCCCAGTGTTTCTGCGGTGTCTCTCCCATCCACTGCAAGCACTTCTAAAGCTTTAAATGGGCCAAGTGAGAGTGAATGAGTAGGGTATTGTAAGGGGTAGCGAGTGATATTATTTATTATATTTACTAGCTGTGTAGACATTTATATTATTTTAACCTTTAAAAATTGTCATTTTTTTCATTTCTCTGGTTTTATTTTGTCCATATAATTGCCTTTCTATTATTTATAATTTCATAACTTAAAAAATATCCTTTTACAAACCCTGAGCTCCACAGTTTACATATTAGTGTACGAGTAAAGCAGTAAATGTATGTCTTTTTGCATTGCAGCGTTTATCTGCAAACATTTTCTTTTAACTCATGTGATTTCTGGCACCAAGATGATGCAGTGGCTCTCCAGAGGAGTTTTAGCAGAGTCTGCTCATAAAGAAAAAGTATTCACACACAAACACACATGCACATTTCAGAGCTGCCACTTTAGCGGTGTGAGTGAAACATATGCAAGTGGAAAAAGCAGTAAAACAAATGCATGTGAAACATCTCGTGACGCGGGTGGCGGCACCTAATAGGGCGTGGTGCCTGTTAGCTTTTTGCATCAGTAGATGGATTCTGGCTGTCAGCTCCTCTGACTGGATATCATTAAATTGTATAAAAGGTGCAACTTTTCCAGCGTTTCTATTCCTGTGAATTCTCTGTGGAAACTTCTGAGATGTTCCTCCCCATTATGCTCCAAATGCTGGGATGTAGTTAACAGACAATTACAGTGTTGTGGGGTTTTGTGTGTGTGTGTGTGTTTGACTCTTTATCTGTATTTAGCGTATACTTTGGACATGGAGAAAACGTACTGTAAACCCACTGGAATTCTCAGAGGGAAATTCAATAATGTAGGGACTTTCCTCCAAAAAAAGTGATGTAATATTAGGCCCCATTTCAGTTCAGTTTTTTTAATCACTCTGAACTGCTTCCACGTTTTGTATTTCAGGGTAGAACCATAAACACCAAAAAATATGTATGATAAGTCACATTTTGAATGCAGGAATGATGTATGTTGATCTCTATCTGCTTTATTTTTGCAGAGATTGAGGCTAAGGAGGCCTGTGATTGGCTTAGAGCAGCAGGATTTCCACAGTATGCTCAGCTCTATGAAGGTAACACACATAACCATGCACTCAGAGATGAAGTCCAGAATTTACCCAGCTGCCTTGTTTCACACAGACTTGCTTCTTCAAATATTTCCTTTTGTTCATTCCCGCTTCTGGTTTTCTCTCTCTGTCTTACTTTCTTTCCATCATCTCTGTTTCTCTCTTTCTTTCTGTTATCCGTCCATCTCTGTATTCCTGTCTTCTGTTCTATTTTGAGACTTCAGTTCCTGTCCAGAGGGAGTGGGTCATGGGAAAGGCCTTGTTATCACTGCTGGGATTCACAAGCTTCTCTTTCTCTCTTCTTTCTTCCACCTTTCTCCCTCCACCTTGTCCTCAGTGCACCCATCATGCCATATTTTTTTCATTCTGTCTTTTTTTTTGCCCAGTCATCTTTCCTACTTCCTTTCTTCCATTTTGCCATCCTTCCACCTTTCTGGAAAACCTGCATGATCATTAGGTCTCATATTGTTTAGGCCCAAACAGGAAATGGCCTCAGTAATCTAAGAAGTAGCCCAATCCAGCAATCCTTCTTTAGCAGCACACATACACACACATTTGTTGTCAATGCTCGTGAGGACTTTACATTGACTTGTGTTCATTTCCTGCACACTTGCCCCAACCTAACCATAACTGCTACTTGCCTAATGCTAACTCTTAGCATAACTCTGTCCTTAAAGTAAGTTGTCACCCTAAAATTCAGTTATTTACATGGTGGGGATCCGCAAACTGACATTTTCTCTTTGACTTTTCTTTCTCTGATTCTGTTATAGATTCCCAGTTTCCAATTGATATCGCCTCTGTGAAAAGGGACCATGACTTCTTGGAGCGGGACCTGGTGGAGCCTCTATCTCGGTAAGGACACAAACACACATATACATACAGTACATGCTGTACATTTAGATACCCACCCGTGCACACACAGGCCTCATTGTTTTCCTCTATCTGTTTCAGTACATGTTTAACACATCACAGACTCTTCTTCTCGGTTCTGTAGCCTGACTTGTCCCTGTGGCCTGGTGTTAACCGCTGTTCATTAGATGTCTGACCTCGACCCTTAATAAACCCATCCCTGTCTCCCACTCAGACACCCAGGCTTTGATCTGGCCACCTCCCTTCCCCTCCGACATGCTCTGATCTACCATTCAAAGAGCGGAGACCCTCAGGGGGCAAAATGGGGGGCTGAGGGTAATGAGAAAGGAGTCAGGAGATGCCAGTATTTTCTACCACATGGCTTTGAGTGTGTGTGTGTTTACGTCCCTCCATGATCTTTATGGTTCACATCTCCTATTCTCTTTTTAATAGTTTCCCTGCTTGCACCTTCATATTTTCCCAACTTCTTATCTTTTTTCTTTTTTCATTTCACCTCCACTTCTCCAGTGTATATTGCAGAGGAGGGTGGGGTAATTAGAGTCTTTGTGATTCCTGACAGGTACACTGAGAGAATACACATGAGAAACTCTGAGAACTGACTCAGGAGCTGTTAAACACACCCATAATTTGTGCTTTGCTCTTTGCATTGTCTGTGTTTTCAGAACTGTTTAAAATTTCAATTATGTTCTCATGTTTGCAAAACCTGTATGAATATATGCACCTTAAATAACTGGTTGTACAATCCTGCAGCAGAAATAAAGGGTGCAGATATTACAATTGTTTTCTCTGCATATTTTCCAACTTTAGTGTTTACTTCTGGCCAAAAAGACCCTTAAATGTGATATTCATATTGTTGATATTGCCGCTTCCTATTGGCAGTCCCGTGTATGCTTGTTTATATGAGAGGACAGAGAAAGTAAACGGTGAACAAATGATGATTTTCAGCTGTTGTATCAGAAGTGGAAATGTTTCAAATGACAGAGGTCATGAGCCTCAAAATATGTTTTTAATCACCCATCCTGAAAGGTACCAACACACCACCACCACAATGACACCACCCTCCTAACCACTGTTCACAACCCCAGTGATTCAGAGTATGGATGTGGAAGGGGGTGGGAATGGTGAGAAAAGGCAAGGGAGGCTGGAAAGAGACAGATTCAGGAAAGAAGATCAAAGAAGGAAGCTACTTAGAAGGAAAGGAAGAAGGTGGTAGTGAGCAGTAAGATAAGAGAGTGAAAGTGAGCAGCGCAGAACGAAGCAAACACACAACAGAACATTTTCAGCCTGCCAGCTCTCGTGTGTTTTACCGAATGTGTGTGTTACAGGCGTCTAAATACTCTGAACAAGTGTGCCTCCATGAAACTGGATGTCAGCCAACCCAAGAAGAAGGTAGGCCAAATCCTATTTGATATTTAACTTTTTATTTGCCAAGAAAATACAGTGTCCTCGGCCAGCTGTCATGAATAGATGCATGTTTCTATGATTTCGCTGCAAAGGATTTTTGCTGATCACACGTTTGGTCTGGTTGATTTATAGCAGATGAGACATTTGTACCGTAATTCAAACTTCAGTGAAGGGTACCAGCTGCACACTGTCTGCAAATCTCAGATGTTATTCAAATGGAAAATGTTTCAATCCCAGTTTGATCATTATCAGGTCAAAATGTTTAAAATGGTCTCCACACCAATATATGTAATTAGCAACAAGGCTGATGGCTCTATTGGGATGTGTGGTTAACTTGCCCAGAGAAATAAACATCTCAAAACAATCAATAACTCAGTAAGTACATGAAATGAGACATTAAAATATAACAAAGAACATCAGAAATGTATTTCATTAGAAGATTTTCACTGATACAAATCAACATATGTGCATGTTGCAGTCAATTCTGTGGACACCAATAATTGATTCACAAAAAGTTGTATATCTAAATATAACCTTGGTTCAGATCTGTGGTGTGGGACTGTGAAGTGTAAAGATTTAAAAACCTGTTAAAAAAAAGTAATCAATCAACTTTGAGACCTTCAAAAAGGCTTGTTAATTTATGCTCATTGTCCAGAGGAACTTTGGTGCATGTCATTCTGAATGCAGCACAGAAATATGAATTCAGATGTTAAGCAAAGTTAATCTGGTGATCCCACCTAAATATTTCCCCTCTCATGGTCCAGTATAGCACTTTAATGGACTTTATGACAGATGACATGTAACTATAGTGTCAACTAATTGTAATTACCAGGTATTTCTTTGTGTTGAGTTCTTTGTGTGCTGTGGTGAAGGTGCAGCTTGAAGTGCAGCACAAGTCGCTGTCAGTCACTAGAATAAAATCTAGATTGCCAAACGTGCCCAATAAGAAGCATTAATTCCACATCACACTGAGTTTACAGCTCTTGCTTTATTTGTAGTAAATCCTAAAAAGAAGTAAATCAGTCAATTAGGATTTTTCTTTAGCGTCCTCCAAAGGAACTGTACAGTATTTGTGAACACAACCTAATTGAAATCAAGTAACTTAATTGAGGCTTTGTGTTGTACTGTATGAAAATATCAAAGACCCTGTACCAAATATCTCCTTTATCTTTCCACAGGGTGATGACTCCGATGAAGATGACCCATTGGCTATCAGTAAACGGTGGACATTTGAGTGGAGCAGTCGGCGTTGGTCTCGTTTACAAGACTTCCTGTTGGACGGCACCAATGAAAGCAGCCCGACGGGTCAGATGGAGGGTCTGCACAGCACAGTGAGCAGCGAGAGCGTGCTGACAGACCTGAGTGAGCAGGAGATCACAGAAGTCTCCTCGCTGCACAGTGAGGACTCCGCATCCGCCATGCCTGACTCTATATCTATGGCATCTCTCTCCACTTCCTACCAACCACCCAGGGACCTTCCATATTACAACTCCCTGCCAATCAAAAGCAGCCACCACAGGCAAGGAGGGCGGAGTAAAGCCAAAGAGTTTTTGCGCCGAATGGAAATAATGCGTACTTGGGGGCCATCGACAAGGCGGAAAAGTTCAAATCGCAGGCTACCACTGGTCATCAGTGGGCCGGTGTTACAGGGAGAGGAGCCTCAGGCACTGCAGAAGCTCCAGTGTACTCCCATCAACCAATTGGAACACAGCCCTAAACTCAACCACCAAACAGATAATGGCACTTCTCCTGTCTCCCCTAGCAATGGTTGTAAAGAGCAATCCATAGTGAATGTGAGCCCGAGCAGTGAGACAGCGGCACCCAATGTAAAAGCGCCTGTGTGTACAAAACCTCGGACTGCCAGCAAGAGAAGCAGCATGTATCTGGAGGATATGGAGCTGCCTTCTCAGGGTAAGAGGACTGATGGGCAGAGCCAGTTCGGCAGAAACCAGTTTCGCTCATATGAAAACCTCCTCGTTCACATCCCCAAAGACCATAAACCAGGCACCTTTCCAAAAGCTCTGTCCATAGAGAGCCTGTCACCTTCCAGTGACAGAAACAATGACTCTCAAACACTGGCCCAAACTTCTCCATCCAACAATGGGCTAGGTGAGCCTTGGTCTGGCAAACTTCTGGCAAAGCCCCCCTGTCCTGGAGCTCCACAGGGCAGCAGGGTGAGTGTTTACGACAACGTGCCGGGCTCCCACCTTTATGCCAGCACAGGAGACCTGCTGGACTTAGAGAAAGAGGACAACGTGTTCCCTCACCTGGACGACATCATCCAGCATGTCAGTGGTTTGCAGCAAATAGTGGATCACTGGAGCCGCAGTGTGCTGCCTGAGGGTGAGACGGGGGAAGGAGAGGAGGAAGGGGAGGACAGGACCACCCCCAGTGAAGGGGAGAGAGATGGAGTTTCTTTGAATGACACTGATTCAACAGGGACCAGTAGGGAGAGACGAGACTCTGGAGTCGGGGCCTCGCTGACAAGACCACGGTGAGTAGCTGTTCAGGTATATAAAAGATCATTTGTTCAACTTGGGTCTTGTTTTTTGGAGTTGGTCTATAAACTGAGCAATCTTTACAATGAACAGTTCTACTTTTATTGTTCCCCTTCATTTTCATGGGCTTTTTTCTCCACCCCAGTCTACGATGGCCCAGTTTCAGAACCTCCGATCATCTCAACCAGCCTGCATCTTCACTGCAAATCAGTAGCCAGTCAGCAGGCCAGCTCAGCCTGCTGCAGAAGTTCTCATTGCTCCGCCTCACTGCCATCATGGAAAAACACTCAATGTCTAATAAGCATGGCTGGACATGGTGGGTACACACTGCATCACACCTGCATAATTGCTCTTTAATGCCTATTACAAATTGTATCATGTCATTGTCTTAATGTTTTTCTCCTCCTCTCTACAATGTCGCTCATCTTTTATCATTGTTTTTATATACAAAAAAATGAACACACCTTCTGTTGTGTTATTGCCTTTTTATTTCCAGTCTTCTGTGTCAGCTAAGGAAGAATTACTCTGTATGGGTGTGACAGCCTCTGTTTACTGCTGCCTTCAGCTTCTCTACATTAGAGCTGAAACAGCAGGACCATATACTCACTCAACACCTTCACATGCTTTTTAATGTCCTGTGTCATCTGCTACTCTGATATTGGCAGTTAACAAGTGTTTGTGCATAATCAAAGATGCCAGTGTTAGTTAGAAATTGGCTTTAGCCAAAGGCTGCCAGTCACCATAACCTGCAAACATAAGCACATCTCTGTGTTGTTAATGACCAGTCCTTTTTATTTTTTACTATCCCTAAGAGGGAAAACTGTTGACCAGCGTACACATGAAGTGAGATAATGAAAACACAGGCTGTTCTTTCTCCCACACCTTTCTCTAATTGTTTTCCATATATCACTCCCAGGTCTGTGCCCAAGTTTATGAAGCGCATGAAAGTACCTGACTACAAGGAGAAGAGTGTGTTTGGTGTTCCCCTCATTGTCCATGTCCAGCGCTGTGGTTTTCCACTCCCTCTGTGTTTACAGCAGGCCCTCAGCCACCTCAGAAAACACTGTCTGGACCAGGTTAGACAACAGCATTTACAGGACTGGATTAGAATCAGTTTCCTCCGCATAGTGCGAATGTTGATTACAGTATTTACATTTCAAACACAAGGCAGCTGATGTAAAAACCAACCTTTTTCTCACTGGCTTTGCTTCTGTCACTCCTCTCTCAGGTGGGTTTGTTTCGCAAGTCTGGCGTGAGGTCTCGTATTCAGGCTTTGAGGCAGCAGTGTGAGCTGTCCCCTGACTCTGTGAGCTATGAGGACCAGTCAGCTTATGACGTGGCCGACATGGTCAAACAGTTTTTCAGAGATTTGCCTGAGCCTCTGCTAATGAGCAAGCTGGGAGAAACCTTCCTGCACATTTACCAGTGTAAGTTGCCTTGAGCTCTGGATCCAGTCACCTGTTATGTGCACAAAATACTGAAGCTGCCACAACACAGATGAAGTCCTCTGCCTCAGCCTCAACTTCCCCCTAGGCACTCTGGCCACGGAGATAATGTGGATGTGGATTGGTACAGCCAGCTACTTTAAGCTCACAAGCTGAAATTAAAAGCGATATACACAGCACAGCAAGTACATGACAGTCAGAATAAGTCACAAACAAATAGCTTTCATATCTGGGTGACGGTGCTTGTTTGATACTTTTTTATATGACATAGAAATATGTTTTTGTGATTAGCATTTTATGATCTTAAACTATATAATACCCAATTCTCGATAAAATTAGCCAAACTTGACCAAAACAGTGTGTGATGTACAGTAATTTTAGCTTCTTACTGTATGTATGATTTTGTGTTTTACATGCACACTTTATTCCATCAGTCCTTGTCAACTGCTTTTCCATAGACGTCCCGAAAGAGCAGTGGTTGCAGGCCATCAGAGCGGCCATTTTGTTGATGCCAGATGAAAACAGGGAGGTTCTGCAGATGTTGCTCTACTTCCTGCGTGATGTTACTTCCTTGGTGGAGGAGAACCAGATGACACCAATGAACCTGGCTGTTTGTCTGGGACCTTCACTCTTCCAACTCAGCATACTAAAGAATGAGATGCTGTCACCAAGGTGCACATCTGAACTGACTCTTATGTAAAAACTATTCTGAACAGCAGCCTGCAAAGATTTGATCAGTGAAGTAATGTTTATGATTTTTTTGGGAGAAATAGCTGTTGCCATGGGAACTGACTAACAACTTGGTGGTTAATGATTGCAGCAACCCGATTAATGATTTTGGATTCAATTCAAAGCTATATCATTTATGTTAAAAGTATATGTATATATTGAAGTAAGTATGAATAAAGGTCAATAGTTATTAAGCTAAAACAAAACAGTTCTTTGTCTTTCACAGATAAATAACAACATAAAGCTTCTCCTATTTTATTTTGATGTAAATTTAATCAGTTGAACTCCTTATGATGGAAATTGCCCTTACCTCAGTAAGTGCATTTTCTATCCCTCTGTGTTCTGCAAATTCTGTGTAATTTATATTTCTCAAGGGTAATCCAGAGGAAGTATGCCACAGGCCGCCCTGATCAGAAAGACCTGAACGAGAGCCAGGCTGCCACCCAGGGCCTGGCACACATGATCACTGAGTGCCAGCGTCTGTTTCAGGTCAGGGTTTACAGTTTACAGCAGTATTTCATTGCTTGTATATTAGTCGTTCTTGATGGGGCTGTTTTCATTCAAGTGAAAAATGATAAATGACTGACAGAAGTTGTACAACTCATTCTGTATATGAAATGAACTGACCAAAAAAACTGACTACCTGAAGCCAAGTGATGTTTATCCGTGCTGAGTTTGTATTATCCAAGGCCTCAGGATAATTGTGTTTAATGCACTCTTTTCTAAAACTGTATATGATCATTACTTTGAGAGTGTCACCATGTACAAGTAGATACTGCTGTTAACAGTGCAAACCTTTTTAGGAGCTAAGAAAAACAGACTTGATTGCAGCGTGTTTTTGAGTTTGTTTTCATACAAGCAAAACTGGTTGACACCGAAATCTGTAGAACATGAAAGTGAATAGTGGTTTTAATTTTGTACAAAAAAATAGCATCTATTTTTAAACGTCTTTTTTCAGACATGGTAATATTTAGATGTGATGTGATGTCTGATGTGCTGCACGTCCTCTGGCTGTTGCCTAGATCCCCGAGGAGATGGTGACCCAGTCTCGCAACTCCTATATGGAGGCTGAGCTGATGGTGCCCCCACTGGACGAGCTGTGCAAGGCTCATGAGGAGGAGGTGGACGAGGACGAGGAGGATGAGGAAGGATCCTATCATGCACACCTAGAAAGCCTATTTCAGAACTTGTTGAAAGAAGCCAAAGATAAGAGCAAAGGCTGGGTGCCTCGTTCAACTAATGACCACACAGAACTGGCCTTTAAAAAGGTATGTGGTTACTGAATTTCTGGAGGTTCTAGCAAGCAATGAAAACAGAAAGGCGAGGAATACAGGGGAATGCTGCATCTTTTTTGGTACATCCCAAGTCTCTAATATTATCATTCCTCGCTGCTTGCTCCTTGATGCTCAACCATTATTCATCTTCTTGGTTGAACAACATCCCGAGACACTTATGTCCACTCTGAGGAGTGAGGGTTGAGGAGCAAGGAGTTAAGATCATCCTTTGTGGGAGTTTTTTATGAAGTGACATGATCCTTTATTGGAAATCAGTTGGTGAGTGGATGCTCTAGATAAAGGATCAGAAGGAAGGATGTTTTATGTCATGGTTCCTCTCTCCCTGTATTTTCTCCTTCCATCTTTTCCTCATGTTACATGGACAGGATCAAGACACAAGGAAAAGACAAGTGAGGGATACGTGGGCACATATAAGAGACTTGGGATGTGCCCTATAAGTATATGCATACTTTGCTGGTCGTTGCTCGCTTCTCCACAAGAAGCACAACTCAAGTGAAAAACTGACCCAAAATAAAAATCTAAATGGTTCCATATATTTCTTTGCTTGGAGACATACATACACAATCAAATTACACATGATAAGATAAGGTATACACCAGGCATAATGTCTTTGTATGTAAGGTGGAAGACAATAACCCCCTAAGGAGGTGGCGAGTGTGTGTGGAGGTGTCGGCAACTCCCACTGAGGTGCTGCAGCGGCTGCTAAAAGAGCGCCCTCTGTGGCAGAATGAACTACAGCAGGAGAAGGTTATAGAGACGCTGGATAAGCAGACAGACGTGTACCAATACTGCTGCCGCAACATGGCACCTCGACCCGACTGTGACTATGTGGTACTAAGGTCAGGATGACTGAATTTAATTAGCATGTTTTGTTTGTTTTAGAAGTTTTTATCTAAAGAGCTGAATTGAATTTTGATTAATCAAGAAAATAATCTGCAGTTTGGTCCATTAAAAGGATACCAGACAATATATCACATTCATACATTAAACTCCTGACTGAACTCAGAGCTTTTCACCTTTTTTCCCTCGGCCCCTTCAGATCATGGTGTACAGACCTGGGTAAAGGCTCCTCTGCGCTGGTGTGTTTGTCCATCGAACATGACGACAGCCCACGCATGGGAACAGTGAGGGGGGTTGTGCTGGAGTCACAGTACCTCCTGGAGCCCTGTGGGATGGGAAGGACCAGGCTCACACATATCTCTAGAGTGGACCTCAGGTGTGGGCAGACTGCAAGTGTTCTAATTGTAAATGTTCTAATTAGCATTGTGATCATTTATATGCAATACTTGCTATTTATGTTACAGAGGAAGATCTCCAGAATGGTACAACAAGGCGTTCGGTCATCTGTGCATTAATGAAGCCCAGAGGATCCGCTCCTCTTTTCAGCCTCTAGATCAGACGAGCACTGAGGCCAAGTTCTGAACCCCAGAAATCAAGCTTTATTTTGGGTCACACTGCCTGAGTAGCTAGGCCTGAGAAACACTGACAAAGGAGAGGAAACATTCAGGCAGTGGAGTTTGGTCTCTTTTCATGCTGCTGAGCCACACTGTACCATACTGTACTGAGTTATAGTCATTCACATACAGGGTCAAGTATTTTTCTCCATTAATTCTGGTCATTCTGGACAGGTGTCCTTAAACAATGTATCACTGCTTATTTATTTTCCAAAATATTTTTTTTTTGTATCACAGAACAAACAGTTCCAATTGTGAAACAACAAATTTGATTTTATTTGAATAACCATTAATGATTTACTGTATATAGTTGACTCATAGCCAACCATCTACAAATCCAACATCTTCCCAAAAAAATGATCTAATAAAACAGACAGCACCAGCAGGTGGGATCATGATCTGGGTGCCATAGCGTTAGGGTTAATATTTAATCTGAAACACTTTAATTTGAGATGAATTTAATTATTATTGTAATAGAATTTGTACCCTAGACTTGCACGCAGCTGATTTTGTAGTATGTACACTCACAAATAGCCTAAAAGTTACTTAAAGTAGAAAAAGTATATTAGTACTGATTATTTAGAGAAATCTATTTTAACGCCAACTCTTTAAAATGTCACATTGCCTACTTTGATATTTAATATGACTAATTCATCTAAAATGTATTAATGAATAGGTCTGAATAGGTCAGTAAATGTTAGAAACACAAATTCACACAAACACTGACAATATCTTACAGTCATTTTGCCCACAATTCATTGATTAATCTTTCAAGAAACTAATGCAGATCTGACTTGCCTGGATTTTTATTAATCTCTGCTTTAAAGATAGTATTTTACACTTACGTTTCAATATTTATAATATACACACAACTGTTACAGAGCCTTCTATAAAGATGCAAAAACATCTGTGCTCCTAAAAATCCCTGCAATATGAATGACCAAGTCCAGTACAATATGGATACCTGTCAACATTACATTGTGAAATGAGCGCACTAGTTTCAGGAAAATCGAGTGCATGAGGGATCTGGATAGCAGAAAGGGGAAATGTTCATCGGGTCCAAAAACGTGCTTGAGTCCTGCTATGGACATGTTGTGTTGGAGATCACTGTTGATTTAGTTCTCAGTCACTATTTTCAGTGTTTATCTTATCTAAATGAAATGTTCTTTTAAAGTTATTATTATTATTATTATTATTATTATTATATTTCTATATATGGTATCATTGTTGCTTTTTTGCTGTCATGTTATACGGTGTCTAAGACATGTGACCATTTCACTGCTTCTGGGAAGCATGTTTGAAATTGTGTGTGTGTGTGTGTGTGTGTGTGTGCATGGATGTGTCCACATATCTGCATTTTAAATATATGCGCACTGTACTGTAAATATATACAAGGCTTTCTGTGCCCACAAATCGAGCATAATAGTTTTGGAGAGTCTTCCTGTCGTACTGATATGCTGAAATGTGAACTTTCCACTCAGCATAATACCGAAGCAGTAGCAGACTGGAGCTTGCTCTGCCACGGCACTGCCTGGACTTTTTTTGTTTCAGCTGTAGGCTGCGTTGCTACGGTGTTGCTATGATACAGTATTTCTACAGTGCCACCAAAATCCTGTGTGGATGCTGTTTGCTGGAGAACAGTACGGTGTGTGTGTGTGTGTGTGTGTGTGTGTGTGTGTGTGTGTGTGTGTGTGTGTGTGTGTATGCCCCCGACTGTGTGGGGAAAGGTTCCAAATCTCGCTGATTGGCTGAGGTTTATGGTTATTTCTGACAGAATGACAGAAAACCGAACCAGTGTTTCTAAACAAGAGAATAAAAAATACAAATACATCAAACAAAACGCTGTCTTTTGTTTGTTGAAATGTTCCCCAGTGTTCGGCATTAAACTGTTTTAATATCACAGAGAACAACAGCAAGAAAATCACAGCAAATACTGATTATCACCAGCATTCTCCTGTGTCCTGTGCTCTTGTGTCCATTGAGTGGTGCTATTGTACTCCTGGAGGTCATGAATGAATCTGAAAAATATGCCATGGAACCTATTTTTAGATAATTAGGTGAATGAAAACTCATCAAAGCATCATTGGGTTGTCCCTAAGGACATTTTTTCACTGTTCTCTCTGTACATCCTTTCTGTGGATGGATAAACCTCCACAGCTCAGATCAATATTCAATCACATTTACCTACTTAGCCGCGTTAGATGGAAACTCTTGCAGAGGATGATGAAGGTGTTTGAATACAGACGCTGCCCTCCTCAGCTTCCCAGTAAGCCAGGGTGACTGTTACTTTGAAACAACAAAAATGAGAGAAACCTTGCTTTGGCCTCTACCTAACTGGAGCAGCAATGACCCTCTGCACTGTGGCTGTACGTTAGCTTCACTACTACATGTGCTCTGACAAATGAGCAACATGTTGCAAATTAAACTGGGAAAAAAATTGGTTTCCGAAAAGTTGAATCAAGATTTGATTTTCTCCGCTGAAACCTCTTCATTCACTGTACGTTTTCTTTGAGCCACAGCAGTGGCTGGCTGTCTTGGAACCTGGGCAACCTGTCATTCAGAGCAGTTCAGTGCACAAAAGATGCACAAAAATTATTGAGAGATAGTTGGAAAATCTTTAATCTTGAGAGTGACCTCTTCTGGAGAAAACAGAAAGTGCCTGTCTGCCCAGAGAGTCTCTTTATCCAGTCTGCTCCCCATATCCTCAGTGCAATTTGAAATTCTTGACTTTTCATCTGTGTCTACAGTTTTTCAACACGAGAAGTTTAAGATTAATGGACAGAGAGGAATGTCAGTGCGGCAAAATACAAAAAATATTCTGACAGCTGAGCCTGAGTAGTGTTCAAAAATATTGACACTGTAATGCAATATGGAAAAAAATGTAATGTTAATGATAATATAATATATCCTGTGAATTATAATGGATTTAGTTACTCCTAATATTATTGTTCTCTGTCTTACTTCAGCTTGGGGCATAATTAGGCTCTAATCTTGGTAGCTACATTTCCCATAATCTGGGGGCTTTGGGGGATGTAAACAGGAAGTGTAATGTTGCCATGGGGTTAATTAGTCATGCACTCCAATTTGAAATCTGTTTTCTATCTTATTTTTGACATACATTTTACCAAAAGGTACCATTAAAGGTATACCAAATTAACTCAGTGGATATGCAGACATTTCTCACTATACTGAAGAAAGCACTAAAATTTGAAGATTCTCTGGCAAGATCTGGAATTAGAGAGAGCATCTTTCCCCAAACGGATTTACAGATGTTTATTTGAGATTGACATCAGAGATAATATTGAAGATGATATCACTGTCATACCGGATTTAATTATAACACTGTCCTTTATGTCTGTTTGTTCAAGTTATGGCTCCATGAAAGAGTAGGCCTATAGTACATACTTTTATGGAGATACTCTCTTGGCGTGCAGATTCAGCGTCACTAATAGCTTGCTATGATTTCTGTGGATTGCAAAGAAAATAATTTTGTTTATGAAACCACACAAAACTAAGATGAACAAACTAAAAAGTTATATATATATATTTAGTTTCCTAAATGGAATGGCATTCAGTACTAGGTGAGAGAAATGGTATTTTGATTTTCTGTATGTCCTGCACATATAGTGAATTGACAATAAAAATCTTTGATCTTGATGTTAACAATTTTATGTAGTCATCAGTTCCCACTTAATCTGAATTTCTAAATAATATTCCATTTAGTTTGACATGTGATTCCTTTAATCTGAATGGAGGAGGGGAGAAACAAAAAAATGTAAAAATTTCTGCAGAAAAATTAGAAATTTAGAACTATTTCACAGTCTTGATAGAAAAATCATGTGGGTATTTTCAAATGTTGGTGCAGATTTCCCAGTTTTTGTTGCCATCTCCCCACCACACTTGTCGCTTTGTGGGAAAACAATGAGGGAAATTTGTACTTAAAACAGACCTTGAAGACACTGTAGGTGATCTTTCTAACTTTCTAACAACCACAAAAAGGTGTTTATTCCCTTTAGTGGATTGATTGGGCTTGTACAGCCCACAGGTAGGTGCTGTTCATATTTGCCTACAATAAATTCACAACTATTTTGATAATCGTGTAGAAATAACATGAAAAGATGAGAAAACAAAGGAAATAAGAAACAGGGAGAGGAGAGGAGAGGAGATGTGTTGGGTGCATAATGACATCTTAACATCTCGAACAGGTAAGTATAATTTTATTTGCTTTAATTACATTTTATATAGTAGTCATGAACCAATCATCTGTGCCTTAGTTTTTTAAAAACCTGAGCTACAGCTCCTCTGGTCTTCTATTTATCTTTCAGAGTGAGGAGAGAGGAAGTGATGGAGGGCAGGATGAAGTGTAAGACCTTTCATGTGCATGGTAAATATCAGTTTATCTAATAATATTAACGATTTTATGTAGTCATCTGTTAACACTTCATCTGAATTTCTAAATATTCCATTTTGTCTTATACTTGTTTCTTTTCAGGAGTATGGAGGAGGCGCGTCCCCAGCGAGTGTGTGTTAGAGCCCCGGTGAAGGCCCCCCCACTGTCCCCAGCCCCGGTCCGGTCAGACCCCGATGAGGAGAGGCTGTGAGGCGCACCTCACGGCCCCCAAGCGGCCCCCCAAAATACACTAAAAAAAAAAGGTATAATAACATAATATATATCTAAACCTTAAAATGAATTTGTTCAATATTATAAAACTAATACATTTTTCTCACTTTTTTTCTTAATTTCCCCATACATCCTCTCCTTATCACCGTTATAAGAAGATCAAGTGAGTTGGACATTGTATATGGAGTGCCTCAGGGTTCTGTTTTGGGACCTAAATTATTTATATTATACATTAACGATATATGCAAGGTTTCCGATTTAGTGAAAGTGGTTTT
>NW_018128117.1:334647-362652 GCF_001952655.1 Monopterus albus
TCAATCAAGATATATGCAAGAACAGGTTTAATGATTAATCAGATGGAACGTTGTGGGTGTGGGGTACGAATGTTAACACTCTGTAATAATTCTTTAGTATATTACTTGTGTGGCGTAGAAGATAATTATCTATGAATGTAATTATGTAAGAATGTTAACACTCTGTAATAATTCTGTAGTATATTACTTGTGTGGTGTAGAGGATAATTGTTTATGTAGAGATATTGCTTAGGACTTAAAAGTTGTAAGATGATGTCATGGGGTAGGACTAGATAAGTCTAACTTCTTCCTACTTCGTTCAAGCATGTACTAGGTATAAGTAAATTGATATTGGATTATTATTGTTGGATATGTGTGAAATTACATGTGTTGACATATCAACTGTTTTACATGCTTGAATGAATAAATCAAATCAAATCAAAATCAAATCAAATGATTATAGGAGTGATGGCTAGTCTTAATAAATCCAGTCTCACTGATGTAGCTCTCAATTAAACTTTCCAAAATAACAGCATTTGGAGAACTCTCTCCTCCCTAGTCATTTAAGAGACCAACATTATTCATACTACCCATAGAACCCAATTGATGTTTGCAGCGAAGGGCTTTGGATGCATAATGTTGCTCTTTATCTGCATCACATTCACATTACAAACACTAAGCAGGGAAAGACAGAGGGAACACATGTACAGCTGGGTGCAAACGTTTGAGTCCCCTTACTTTGAAATAGCAAAAAAAAGTAAAACAAAGACTTTTTTCTCATTATTTTACTATAACTTTGTTTTTATCCATTCCCTGAACATTTTTGTTACTTCTGTTGATGAGGGATCATAGGCACTAGCTGGATGTGCATTAAATATTATATTGGTGAGAATTAGTAAAAAAAATTTTTCATTCTTTTTGCCATTTCATAGTAATGGGATACAAATTTTTTCACAGAACTGTATCTCCTCTGAGACTGGCTAATCCACCGTCTTCTCCCAGACAACCACGATAAGGTCATTAATGAATAAATAATTCAATGAATTAATTATTGAGGAGACTTTGTTGGCAACTGTGAGTACAGTATCTTTGTGTATGGCCTGGTATTGGCATGCTATAATAAGGTGTATTTTAAAAATAAAAAAATTATTTTAGTAGAAAAAATTAGCAATGGTTTGTTGGTAGTTTGTTGTGGTTATTATAGCACCTGACAGACACTGGCTGATCGTGGCAGTAAAAGCAGAAGGTGCCGCTAATATCGGTGAACTATACCAGGGATTCAGGATGCACAAACATCTAAAAAGAAATCCAGTCAATACTCACATTAGCCTCTTTTTGTCAAGCCAGTATGCAATGAGAAAGGTCTGTTGGATTCTGCAGGTCAGGAATCAGCCGCAGACACTTTGGTGTGTTATCAGTAAGACCACTCAACAACAGAGTCTACATGTGCCTCTCACGTGTTTACCATTACATTTGAGTCACAGAGCTAACCATTGGACCTTATGAAAAATAATTACCCAGTGACCTTTGAAAAACCAAATAGATCCTTAACACCACTTAAAGCTAATTTACAGTCTATTTCCAGAATTCTCCAAGGCTCTAACCATTTAGATGAAAACACATTTTATACAGAGGTTGCTGATAATACAGATATTTTATTCAGAGGTGTTGCTATTGGTATATGTTTCTTGTGGTTGGTATAATTTTAGTAGAACCGTGAAGAGAGGATAGAAAGCAAAAACGTGATGTCTTCTGATATTTAATTGCTGCAAGCAAACAGGGGCTTGGGCAGTCCTGTTGGTAATGAGTGTTTGTAACTGTACTGGTGGGTTTTAGTCAACAGGATGGCCTGATTTTTGCCCAGGTAATGGTGTCTATGAAGTTGCTGGATGTGCATTTTAGTATAGGTTAGGAAAATAGTGTTGCTTGTTTTGGAGCCTTGAAGATTTATGACAGCAGGGGCTGATAGTCCCCTCCTTGGAGCCAAGTGATGGGACAAACATCATTTAACTTGAATACCTGGCTTCCATGGGAATATTTACCCATTCTTTGGCACATTGAACTGAGGATTGTTAACTCTGTTGTGCAAAAATATTTTTATCCTGTTTCCCAACTGCATGCCATTAGATAGAAATAACATGTTCTATGTGCTTGCCCTTTTTATAAAACAACAAAAACCTCTGATTGTTTTAAATGATTTTGTATAAATATAGCATTATATGAAATATTGGGAAACAACATTGATTCTATTCCATTAAAACAGATTTTCAGAAACTAATTTAGACTTTTGTTGTACAGTACAAACTAAGCAAGAGCATATGTTGTTTCTGGTTACCATCTGTTTGGATTTAGAGAAAGAGTCACATTGTGAGAAATGGATTACATATAAAAATATATTTTATTGTACAGCAAATATTTTTTCATCCAGATTAGAAGAGGGAGCTGGAAGATACCAATTCACTTTGTCTTTCCTCACACCACCTTCATCTAAAATGGTATCTTCCAGCTTCTGATTGACTGAACACACCTGATCCAGGTAGTCAGCAGTGGGAAGAGCAGGGATAGTTGGGAAATAAGCAGGGGACTGGACTGGCCACCACTGGTTTATGGGGTTTAAGACAGTGAGCTATAGTGGATCATTATCATGCAGACTGACAACAAGTGCAGATGCAGCTAACAAGCATTGTTTGTACATTGTTCATGGCTCCCTGGTATCAGAGCTGCCCTTGCAAAGTCAGTAGCAGTCAGTGTGGCATATTGTATGTAAGCTTTTCCATTCAGCTATTTCAGCTCAGGTAGGTTATGTGAAGCCACTATCAAAGCTAAGGAGCTCTGTGTTCTCATCCAGTCAAAGACCTTGAAAGAAGTGGCGCTCTCATCTTCCGTGACAGTTTCCAGACCAAAGGGGGTGTTACTACATACAAACCAGTGCCTCTCACTGTTTGGATAATGAAACCGGGGAGCTTACACTGACAATATGCTTCAAAGGTATTTGGTGTTTTCTTGACCACTACAAGTTCATTATTTCCAAAATGGCAATTTTTCCTTGACTAAGACAAAGCAGGCTTTGTTTTTTACCTTTAATGTCGCACACTTCCGACTTCATCCGGAGGGGGTTTAAAAAGGATTCATAAGAGCAAAGTTGGTCTGATCTTCTTAACCCATAAACAAGTGTGTAATCCTTGAAACATAATATTGAGGTTTGGAGATTTTAGCAGAGTGACATTTTTTTTCATTTAGACTGATACTTATGTGCTTCTTTCACTTTTATGCTGCTCTGTTGTGCCCCATGCAATTCCATCAATAGTAACTGAGTGAATGTGACAGGAAATATTATATGTCCTGTTTGTTAGTCCCAACACTGCAGAGGAGGTAAACAAAAATTTTTGACAAATACCCCCAGAGTGTGGACTTTTTTAAACCATTACTAAGTCATTTTTAGCAAGCAAGTGCAGACAGTAACCCTCTGTTTTTAATACAAATCAAGTTTTGTTTGATTTCTGCACATTGCTTTACTCTGTCTCACTTTAATATACAGACACTAAGGATTACAGTCAGGGGATTGTTACACCTGTCCTACTGTCTTTGGGAAAGAAGAATTCAGCAACAAACAATAGCAGTGGGAATTAAAACTAATTTAGCTCATTAGTGTTTTTAATAAGTTTATTCTCAGGAAATGTTGAGGAAAAGAAGTTGTTCACAGACCTAATATAAATGGAAGGAGACGGCAGCTGCGTTGTGCCAGCTCTGTAATCTGTTTCATCTCCCATCTTTATCAACCTCTGGATACACACAAACATAAACATGGATGTAAAGAGACACACAAGCAGGATACACACACACGCACCGCTATCTTGAAGATGACTCACGTTTGTGAAAGCAGGAAGTTATTACCTGTGTGTCAGTGACTGAGGTCACCTTTTTATATATCTACAAGTCTGCTTTTCAATTGGCCCTGGTAACACAGAGCTTGTGAAAGCAGAATGGAAAGAATAGCATCTTAAATTCAGATCTTGGGACATTTGTCCTGCTATTTTATTATCTAAAATTTGTGGTGCCAATTTTGTCGCGGCCTTGCCTGAGTTATCAGTAATTTGAAGGATAAGAGCTAATATTACATCCTTGTCAAACTAAAACCAACCACAACTATGACGCCATAAAAATTCCCAGGAATCTGCATTTTCTCCAGCATGTACCGTTCAAACCTGAACCCTGTCTGACAGACGTCACCTCTGCGCAATCTCGCTGCCTGATCCTCACATCCTGTCCCCTCTGAAGCACCAGAGCCCTGTTCATCAGCCCACACAAGATACTGGGACTACCTCCACTCACCTCTACAAATGTGTGCTGGAACAGAGAGGAAAACGACTGCCTGCCCTCGCATACTGCAGCTCTAATGGGGGTGAGGGAGGGGAAGGAGGGATGAGGTGGAGGAGAGATGAGAGAGTGAGGGAGAGAAGAAGAAGAACAATGTTAGTGTTTTACCCAATCACCAAACCGATCCCGGTTACAACCTCTCTTTCTGCTAAAGAAGTCTTTTGTGGAATCACAACAAAGCAGCAGAACCAAGGCTTTGTCTGAAAACAAAGAGGAGCGTGTTTGTGAGAGAGAACCTGCCATTGTGGTTGCGTATGTGCATGATAACCCAAGCGTGTGCACATTCCAGAGCAAGATAGCATGTGTTAGTTTGAGAAATTGCTTCTCTGAGTGTGAGGACAGTGTTTAACTAATGCAAGTGTTGTACGCAAGTGTGTAGTTGCGAGAGTGTGTGTGACTGTCTCCATTTTTTGTGCTGATGATTGGGTTTAATAAAAGAATGAGATGGCCTCTGCTCATCTGTAAAATTCTCTAATGATCTCATGTCTGCACATCCACATGTGCAAGTATGAAACACACACACTCATAGCAAGGAAATGACACTGTCAACGGTTAGCATCCATCCATCCATTATCTATACAGCTCATCCTGCAGAGGGTCACAGGGGGCTGGAGCCAGTTCCAGCTGACGCAGGGTGAGAGACGGGGTCCACCCTGGACACGTTGCCAGTCTAACATAGGGCTGACACTTGGAGATAGACCCAATGGTCAGTCTGAAGAAAAATAAGGAACGGGACACCAAAGAGACTGCCTTCATTGTCTGTATGAAAGTCAGATAGGCGCACACACACACACACAGACAAGCAGCGACAGAGTGACGAATCAGCCTCTATAGCGTCCTTGCTAATGGAAATCCTACCCAGCAGATGTGTCCTGTTTGAAGAACACATGGAGTGTGAAATAGGCTTAGGTACGCATACAGGTAGTGAACCAGTACAATACTGTAGGTGAAGACATTAGAGAAAGAAGAGGGGAGAAAGTCATACAGGAACAGTGCCAGACAGCAATCCTGTTGTGCCTGATGTGGAAAGGTACCAGAGTTAAACCAGGGACAGTAAGTGGAACAGATGGATGAATATATAAACAATCTGTCTGGAAACCAGACTTTTCAGATTGCATGCACTAGACCTGAATTGCTCCTGCACTGCACCCAAAATATGCCCACAGTAATTGTTGCTGCCTTTTATTTTTGTCCCTGCCTTCAGCTCTTCCTCAGTTGCACTTCCAGAGACCTTAACTATTAAAAACAACCAAACAGTATAAAACGGCAGACACTCAGTTGTTCAGACTGTGCTGGGCTCATATGAACATATGTATGGATGACTCCATGTTATTCCGCTTCAGCACCCTTCCAGAAAGTCTCCAGGTGCGCATGCGTGCCTAGAGCGCACTACCGCAGACAGGGGGCGTCAACATGGCGCTCTCCCCTCGACGACCGCACTGACTGCAACCTGCCAATGAGAGAGAGCGAGTGAGGGAGAGAGAGAGAGAGGGAGAGAAAGAAGCGTAGGCTACCTTTCTGCCAAACCTCCATCCTTCGTTCCAGCCCTATGAATCCCTACACATTTTCAGGAGGATAGGGCGCATTCAGAGGATTTTCAACACCGCTCTCTCTTGTTTTTCCTGCGCATTGGATGGTTTTTGTGTAGCAGCAGACGTCTGAGCTTGTAGACCAGGTGTGAGAGACAGCGGCGACCGCTTCTCTCCTCCCTGTTTCCAAGGGGAAATGTCGAGCGAGAAGCCGGTTTCAGCACCACCGGGCTCTGCTTCTTCGCTCACGGACACAGACCGAGACTCCCAACCTCCGCCGGGCTCCTCCGTGCAGCAGCAGCAGTTCGCCTCGGGCGCTGGCTCCGGCGCCACCGGGGAAAGGATGGTGTCTGCAGCCGGCTCTATGGTCCTCCCGGCTGGGGTGATCAACCCCGCCGTCCCGATCAGGAATATCCAGATGAAATTCGCCGTGTTGGTGGGCCTGATCCAGGTCGGGGAGGTTAGCAACAGGGACATCGTGGAGACCGTGCTGAACCTGGTGAGTGGAAGCGGGGCCAAGCAGTGTTAGAAAACACAGAAAGGCAGCCATAGAACAGTAGAATCACTGCGCCCTATGTTTTATTTACGATACTTCACTGCCCTGGTTATGTGGCTTTCAGAGGATGATGTCATTTGTTTGTTCGGAGGATGGATATGAGATTTTTCTTTTCTGCAGTAAACAGGAGCACGCATAAGACCTATGTTGGGGAATAAAGCTGTATTATTGTGCAGCCAAGAGGACCTGAATGAAGCATGTGACCCCACCAAGGCACGGAGGGTAGTCTAATCACCAGCCATTGTTGACTAAGTGACACGTTTGCGGTTCAACACGGAAAAGACGTTTGCAGTCAAACTGTAGTGGATGGGAGAAAGGGAAGGCAGGCTATTGTGACCCCGATATGTACCCTGAAGTAATGCAAAGGCAGGCTGGAACAAACGCTGAATGGTTACAGTGTTGCGCACAACCCCGGCACCTTTTACGGAATGAATCCGTTTTCTTAATGAGCGAAACCATGAAGGTATACGAGTCTGTCGAGCACTGAAATTAATTCATCACTGACAAAGGCCGACTAGCATAATGCTATCAATCGACATATATGTGTGTATGAGAATGGCTCAAAATTATGCATAGGCCTATTGTTGAAGGCAGGGCCCTGAATCCTGTGCGCAAAGGAGTGATGTAGACTCTGAGCAGCTGCGAATCAGTTCGTGGTTTATATATATGCTGTGCCTCAAACAGCATTTATTTTATTTGTGGATCAGATGTACGTTGCCCACTTCCTTCCATCTTTACTCTTCCATCGGAGGATGTGTCGGCGACGCTGGGCCTACCCTTTCCAACACCTCAGAGGATTGCATTCAGCTGGGGGGGGGGGGGGGTGTACAGTAGATGTAGTTCAGGGGAGACTGATGCCTTAGGAGGATATAGGACGTGCGTGCTGGGTGCTGCCAGGCTGTTTTTGCTTCTCCATGGATCAGGCGATGGCCTGTAGCCTACTGCATGATGAAGGGACTCTGATCAGAATTCATTTTCTTTTGAAGAAGATGTAAATATAATTTAGAATCTAGTTTTAGTGCAGCGCTTTCTAAAGGTTGGCTATGTCTTGTAGCCGGGGGCCTGTTTAGTCACTGAATGCTTGGAGCAGGACAGCCTACAGCTGGGCTAAACCATTTTGCCCTCAGTCAGACTGGTGAGCCCTCCAGAGTCAGGTTGTCTCTCATCTCTCAGTCAATTATTGGTACAAGGCGGAATAGCAGGGAGGCTTTGCTGGTTCAGTCCAACCTTGCCTCCTTTTCTTATAACCCACAGGGTGGCACGGGGTGATAACAGCCCATCCTCTTCCACAATCTTCTCCCCCACTCTGGAGAGGCTGAGGAGGGATGCTGTCTGCATAGACTGGCCCGGCAGGGCAGCACCATGCATTTAAAAGCAGGTGGAGAGGAGGAGTAGAGGGGGTTGAGGGAGGGTGGGGGAGGAGAGGAGAAAGAGTGGAGGAGGATGAGGTGGTAGGATGCTGCAGTGGCTATGTGCTCAGAAATCACCAGCTGATGCAGCGGAAGAGGGAAGGACTGTTCCACAACAGATTAGTGAAAGCTCATCCGAGAATTCAACTGAAATGTCCTCTGTTTTGCTAAAGATCAGCATTTAGGCCCAGGCTTTATTTGTGAATGTCGGTCCGATGCATTACAACACAAACACCTGACACCCTGACAAATTAAAGCAGTATGTATTGGCCATATAAAGCTTTACTTTCTAAATCCTGAATTGAACAATCAGTTCTGGTTGCAATGCTGCCAATAGCTAAGCCTGTTAGGGAATTCTCTTGCCCAGATCCTTAATTAAAAGAGTTGAAACAAAGAGGTGTGGAGGCAGGAAACCTCAGCGGTCACGGTGCTGGTACAATGAGTCCTCTGTGACCCTAAAACTGATCTATTATTCCAGTCAGTGTGGGAGACCACAGCGGCCACTTTTTCTGTCCACTGTGGCTGTATTGATCAGATCCCGCTGCGGCCTGGGTGAACAGATGGCTCGCCGGCTGGATCAGATATGCTCCCTCGTCTGTACGGCATGATACTGAGCTTTGGCAAGTGATGAACTGCAGAGTCTCTGGAAAGAAAGAGGAGACAATAAAAAATCAACTTGGGCCAGAACGCTGGCTGTACTGCTGCTGATACAGTGGCAAACAACAGAGCGGAATCAGTTTGTCATTGTTGCTGCCCGTGTAGCCAAGAATAAGGGGCATGTGATTGTTTCTAATAACGCAACAGCACTTGTAAATAAACGTGAGCGCATATGGAAACACATTCACTGTCTGTGTGCGTGCGGGGTGCTGGTGGCAAGGTGCGTCGCTATAATCAACAAGGCATCAGCGTTGTCAAGGCAACACTGCTCTTTGACTGCCCGCCCCGAGATGCTCTGCCACCTGGTGCTGCTTTCCACTTCCGGACTTCTGTCCCAGCACTCTGCCACAGCGTTTCTCTCCGTCTCTCATGCTCTGTCTCCTGTTCCTTGTTAATATATTTTTTTATGGCTTTTTGAACTCTGAACTAAATAGCAACAACAAGCTAAACAGCACTGGATAACTGAAGAAGGTGCAGCAATAACAGCTAGAATCAGCAAGGGGTCAGTTGGAATAAGCTTGTTTTATGTGCAAAATGAAAGAAGAAATAAACAATATCATGGGCCTTAGCTGATGGGGATCAATGCGTCACCAGAGCATTTACACAGTGGTTCTTGCTTGGTTCTTTCTGTTGGTATAAACACCATTATTCCAAGAGCTGTTCCCTCACTCAGTGTTTTGAGAGCACGTCAGACACATAACTCCAAACTCCTCCACAGGCGTCCAGCGGCGTTGATGCCACACTGTAGCACGTGATCCTTATCATTTACATTAAACCATTCAGTGTGTGTCACATGGAAGCATGTGCTTTTATGTTTCTCCTCTTTATTTATTCAGATTTTGGCTTTGATATGTTACAGTACAGGTCTGTGTAGGTCAAGCCTTTTGGATACCAGAGTGGATCTCAACCTGGGAGTCTAGGCCCTTCAAGAGGCTGAGAGAAAACTCAGAGGGGTCATGAGATGTTTAATAAGACAAAATATTTAATGCTGTTGTTAATGTTTGCTTTTTAAACTTGAGTATTACTGAACCACTTTCAAACTTTCAGGCCTCAGATAAAAGAGCACAACAACATCTCTGGACATAGTGTGTGATGATGAGTCACCAGTAGGCGCTGCTTTGTGGACACAGGTAAAAAGGTCGGGGTCCACTATTATAGTTGATGCTGTGGTCTACAGGACAGGATGCTTTATGGTGTTGTGATGGATCCATTTATTGGCTGTGTATTCCATTCAAAGGGCAGTGCTTTCTTCTCCCCATCTCCTCTGATGGGTCTGTGGATTGAAACCTCAAATTTTTTCGAGGTAATGGTGAGCCACTCCTGCTCCAGGCTGTGGTTGTTTGCTTTGACGTATTGTGATGTTACATCTTGGAGGGAGGAAACCAGGGAAGGAGGAATGTTTGTTGACAAAAAGGACAAGGGCTGTCCTGTGATACATCTGTCCGAGCTGCATTGTCATGCAGATTCTTAATTTGAGGAATTGAGAGGTATTCTTCCATGCATCTACAAGCAGTGCTGTCAGTGTGCCTGCCTGAGTGCAGCACCAACAGTGCTTATTTATAGACAGCTTTAGCTAGTTGTAATGCTTTTTGGGATCAAAACAGTGTGTTTGTCTTGCAGAGAAAGACTGGTGACACATTGTGGCTCAGCCTTGGTCTTATTGTTCTTTTTTTGAGTTTCTCTCTTTCACCTTCCTTCTTGGTCAGATGCCATATCTTCTGGCAGTCTCAGTCCCCACCTGAGCCCCTATAGAGGCCCCACTGCGTCTCTGTTAGCAAATGTCTCATTATTCTTGTCCACAAACTCCACAATCACCAAGGTCACCTGGAACCGAGTCCACAGCCAGCAGAGAGAGAGCACAGCGCACTGAGTATGACACGAGCACGGACTCAGAAAACACACATTCGGATGTCCATGTGTTGACGTTCAGGAGGGAATGAGGACAGCCAGCGGTTCTGTGCTTTGTCATGTGTTGGACACTGCTTGAATCTTTGTCTGCTGATTTATACCTCACAGGAATAGGACATCCAGTTTAGGTCATTAAAAAAAAACCTATTATGTAACAGGTTTGCCATGAGAGTGGTTTAAAACACCAGTACAAGAATCAGTTTAATTGAACTGTCTTCCTGTGGCTGCAGACACAGGGCACAGGCTAACTCTCCCCTGCAGCACTGTAATCTGCTTGCATGGCCATGTAGGGGAAATAACAATGCGTCATCACGTGCCCGCACAGCCATGCAGATGAATCTCATAGCAAACATAATAGACTTAAGCAGTGTAAAAATTATCGTGTGGCTTTGCTAGTGTGTGCATACATATAATAGATGCTTATTTTACAACTTCATTCTTTTTTTTAAGGTTTTCTAATTATTATGCAGAGAGTAAGGCTTTGTGTGTAGTTTCACAACACAGTTCAGGATCCATAAGTCTTTAACAACATGTTATTGGCATTAATTGTGGTGGTTGTTGTGTATTAGTGCTTTTGGCTTATAAGACAGTGGGTAAGATGACAGGCTCCATGTTTCACTAACGCTGCCATTAGTGAAACTAGGAGCACTTCTCAGCTACTATTGCTTCATTTTACAAAGATGAGGTTGCTTGTCCTGCCAAGATGTTTCTGCTTTTCACGCAGTTTGGTAAACATAAGCTGTTTTTGTGCTTCTATCAGCCTTTGCTTTCATCTTTTTGAGGTGCAGTGGCCCTTTTCCACATGTTACAGCTGTAAACATTTAATCAATCCATTAGTCGATTAACAGAAGAATATTTGACAGCTTTTTTTAGTTTTAGGTCTTATTTTTATTTGAAAATACAAACAGGTTCTAGGATATAGGTTCCAGTTTGTCAGATGTGACAAGTGGTTGCTTTAATTAAGATACTTAATTGAAAATCTTTGGGTTTGGCACCTTTGTTTGGATAAAATAAGATACTTTATCTGACTCACTTTGGATGAGCAGGCAATCTCCACAGCGTTTTAAAAATACTTAAACCACTGATTATCAAAATAGATGCTAATTATTTTTCTGTTGATAAACTAATTAAGTAACTGACTAATCCCTGAATATTAGCTGTACTTTAAGCTGTGCTGTGTCCTGTCTGTGTGAAGGAGGGGGGCAAACGTTAGCCTCAGGCTAATGCTGCAACAAAGAGAAGAAACGTATCTGAGAAACCCTGAAAATTCAGAACAATATTTCAGCAGTAGGATCCACATTCTGTTTATTTTTACCAAATGTTTTACAAGCCTCTGCGTGATGATACTGAGGGTTTTTCTGGGGAAAGATTAGCTGCTCTAATGCTGCAGAGGAGCTTTATTCAGTTTGTGCCTGGGGGCTACAGCCAGTGAGCAACGTTAGCCAACTGTGACAACAGCGCCGGTACCGACCCAAGGGACAAAAACAACTCAAAATGTTTATAAATGGGGCGACCTGCTGCTTTAACCCCGTAAAACACACACTCCATAGTGGTACACACACATACATGAGTGCGTTAGAGGCAGAGGACAGAGGGTGTGGCTTCCACTGCAAGGTCAGGAATGGCATTACTGTCTATCAAACAGCTGGGTTGTACTGACCCCTGCATGAGCCAGAGAGAGACGGCGTGAAAGAGAGGTGGAAATAGATGATGTGGGGAGGGTGTTCATCTTTACTTCAGAGAGAGTGAATGAGGGAGAAATATAGTGAAGTGTAGGGAGCGAAATTATGAGAAAGATTCAGAGAGTTTCAGAGGGAAATAGAAAAGTCAGTGATTGTCCTTCAGCTGCTCTTTTCTTCTGGAGTGGAACCCAGGTCCAGCTGCATGGTGTTCTGTGGGGGTCTGATGAGCTCCAGCTCCCCTGTGGAGCCTCATCATGTTGTGTGTGTCACTGCGCTCCTCTCTCCTTCTGCTCCTGGTGATAGAGGAGTGAAATACAGTAGGTGTCCTATGGATCTGTGTAAACAGGAGGGTTTGCACACTTCCATTGTAAGGCACAAAGCCTGTTAGAGATACCCTGACATTTTGAGTTTTAATTGGCAATTTTTCTTCATCAGTCACTTGTCACATTGTGGGATTAGCTTCTGTTGGCTTGTTAGCATGGTTAGCACGCCTCTGTGTAAGCGAGGGCTGCAGTTATAGCTTTCACGCTTGGCATGCTGGACAAATTCAGAAACCCTTTCCACGGAGTGACAAATATCTTGGGCTAGAAAAATAGGACATTCAAAATCTAAATGTCAGGATTTCCCTTGAATGACTAACTCTGAAGCTCCCAAATCCTCTTCTCCAGAATGATCTTCCTCAAAGCCCAATGAATCGCTTTAAGGTGTTTGCTGCTTCATCCTGGTTTCATTATCGTTTCTGTTTCAGTCTTTTTAGGTTAAATTATAACAGGATTTGTGTTAAACTCTTGCTGGTCTGATTTGTATGCGTGTGAGTATATGAGGCGTTAAGCATCCAGGCTAAACCGTTCACCTCTCCGTGTCTCAGAGTGACTCAATTCTGCTCTACTTCTCTAAATTCCTCCTCATCCTTCGTTAGCTGCTATTTCCAGACGCTGGGTTTTCTCAGAGGATAAGCCATGTCAGATTTTGAGTAGAGTAGAGGGCCTTCTGGGAATGTGGAGAACATGGAAAAAAGCGTCCCATCCTTGCTTAACAACACCTCTTGTTACTCTTTCCATCTCTCTATTCTTGATCTTCTCTAAGCACATCCATTTCCCAAACCCCTCGGTGTAATCTCATCCCCTGCTCCCTGATTCCCTGGTTGGGTGAAGCGGCTGGTGGATGAATGTGGATGATCCCTATGGTGAGGAAGTAATGGAACTGTCTGCAGTGCTGTTCCTTTTCTCCACACTCTGTGTTCTTCCACATTGCTGCATTGCAAGCTAAGGAAGCAAACTGTAGAGCGCGACTATCTGCTGCTAACCACACGTCTACCATCAAACCCTTACATCATCCAAACATGATTTTACAAGGGTGGATGCAGAGTGGAAGAGAACGATGGAAGAAATGACAAAAGAAACTTAGACCCACTGTGGGTGAAACATGAATTTCACACCAACCTGGATATACTTTAACTGATAGAAGAAACACAGTTGTTCATCACACTGCTCCAACTCTGATTTATATCCAAAGCCGATGAGGACAAATTCTTATTGTTTTTGAAAGTAAAACCTAAAATATATTTTGGATAATAAAACATGTAAGGTAATGAAATGATAATGTGACTGAAGCCCAAAGTATCATATGTGTGGAAAACGTGACAATTAGAACTCAGTCATACTGTTTACTGTATATTGATATGAAACAAAGACAAACAAGTGTCTCTTTTGTCTGGCTGTTCACTGGTTGTGCAGTATTTTTACTCAATAAGCAACAAAGCTGTAAATTGATTATCAGAGAGTTATTTGATTAATTTCCTGTTATTTTACTAGGTCTAATAAGTTATTCATTTCTGCACTAATAGTCTTATAAAGGCTACAAGAAGCTTGTGTTCTTATGTTTTTCTTTTCTTCTTCTTCACTGATTGTTTCTGTCATTTTTTCTTCTTCTTCTTCTGTGAGGGGCTAATTTCTATGGAGTTGCCATATATAGATCCAAAACGCGGTTGAAGCGTTGTTGCTATGTGTTTGTGTGTGTGTGTGTGTGTTTGTGCTTCAGTCTGGCATCCCTGCGATACACTAATCTCCAGATTATAACCGCTCCATTTGAATTACCTGATGTTTATGCGCTTGTGAATGCGTACCCCCATCATCTCAGGGAGCTGATAAATGTGTGTTCATCCAAACCCTCGTGTTAGTCTCTTACACCTTCACCTGCAAATTTTCTCTGGCAACATGCTCAAACACACGCACACAAATAATACACACACTGCTCCCTTCCTTGTTGTAGCCCACATCATTGCTTTGGCAGAGATGATTTTATATTCATGCTGGCCTACTTCGCCTCTCTCCCTTGGCACCACACACACACACACACACACACACACACACACACACACACACATCTGCTTTACTGTGAAGTATAGCTGTGTAGCTATTCATCATGCTGCATACTGCAGTGGTTGAAAATCTATTATAGCAAACTTGGTGTGTGTGTGTGTTTGTATTCGTGTAATGAACTTCTCAACATCTACTTCAGTTATTTTATACCTTGGTCACCATCTCACTGTTATGCTCATACATCCCCTGCAGCATAAAAAAAACAGCATCAGTAGTTGTAACAAGTCGTTTAATACCACATTAGTTTGGTCAGTAGATCTGCACTCGCTATTACACCAAAACATTTTCTACTTCACTTGCTTCCATTTGTATTCTGCACGGAGTGAACAATGTGTCAGTTGTGGGTTGTCCACATATAATGGACTTTAACTAGTGAATACAAATAAGCGCTACAATCTCTAAAGGGTTTGATCAAAAAATACACCTCAGTAGAAATGGCAGAAAGCTGTGGATTAAGGGTCGGATTAAACAAGGATGTTTAAACTTTCAGACAGGGATATTTCATAAGACAGGCCTGATGAGAAAAGGGCCTCTGTTATGTTTTGGACTTTCCTAAAAGAACTAGTTAAACTTACCAGACAGTGATACAGTGTGCTTCTTTTATTGTGTTCCTTGTCTTTGGAGGTGATCCTGCCTGGCCAGCTCTGCAGCAGCATTGGTTATAGTGCACATAATAAAGTCAGCTCTGTGTGCTGTGTGAGTTCAGCAAGGGAAATAAGAAGAGCATCCTAATGTACTGTGGAATAGCCTCAGACTTTATTCAGCAATAACAGTCTATACTGAGGCTGACTGTCATTCAGTAATGTCACCAGCTGAAAGGAAAGCATTTGGCGACTTGATAAATCTTACCTAGTGCAGTTTGTAGTATTTGTAAATTATAAGATCTCCTCTGTTTTTCATCCAATATCCAGAAATGCTGATTGGCATGTGTTACCTACTTACCAGAGCCAAGAAAAACAAACTTGTTCACACATTGCTCCTTTTTTGTCTTGGTAAGTAATTAAAAATGTCACCAAAACAACACCAGAGAAATGCTCCAAATCCACTACAGCTGATAGTGACAGGATGCAGAGCAATTGTTCATGGCAAGCTGCTGAGACCAGTACAGCACCAAGTGGCATCATGTCAGGAAAAGAAGTCGTGCAGTTAAAACTCAGCTTTCCGAATGCAGCTATAAAATACTTGGTTCAATAAAGGCAGTGTTATTCAGTGTTATCCAAGCTATTCATCCTGAGAGTGACATGAATGTGTGTAGCAAATTTAGATCTCTATGAAAGCTTTTAACCCAAAATCGAAAATGTCAACCTTATGGTGACACCAGGCTAAGAATAATCACCAACGTCATTTGGATACATTGTGTGTGTGTGTGTGTGTGTGTGTGTGTGTGTCATGAATGAATAACATTTGGTGCCAGTACATCCAGTAGTAGTAAATAGATTTCTTTATTGCATCTGTTAAAATAAGTGACATGCCAGGGATGCTAGATGAAAAATAAGGCGTTGTCATAGTCAGTAGGATTCCTCTTTAGGGCAACATAAATGTCTGTGCAGCAGTCAATACTATATTGCTGGGATATTTCGGTCTGGACCAAAGTGGTGAGCTGACCATCAAACTGACGGAGCAGGTTTATGTCGTAATTCATATAAGTTTTACACGATTGTGAACAAAGCAGCACATATCATCCATAGGAGTTATCTTTACTGGTACCAGTAGTACTAACAGGATTGATATCCAGTAGCACGGTGCCAGGTTTTGCATCACTCCTCCTGTGAGTACTTTCACACTTAAAAACACTAGAAGAGAAGTGGAGGAAGGGTTTTTGCAGCCAGTACCTGGCAGTAGTGGTGATTCGCTGTGATCCACTCCAGCCTCCTCTCTCCCTCAGCACCCTGCTCCACTCCATTAGTCAACCCTCATCCTGTCCTTACTACGTTCAGTCTCTGGTTCCAGGAAAACTCTTAGGTTGAAATACTGAATGTAGATGAAAAGAAGCGTACTCTCATAAACAAGCTCATGTACGGTGCCAAAAAGGTCTTGCTGTTTGCTTGTGTTGTCACGGGGGTCACTTAAAGAGAACTTTTAGTTCATTCAGATGCACAATAAATGTGAGCAGTTGACTAATTTATTGTTATTGTTACAGAGTATACACACTTAATAGTTGTATTTTATCTCCTTTATACACGATTGTGTCCCCTGCCTAAAGGACTGGATTTCTGGTGGGCCCACACACACATCACAAAAGCTCTTTTAGGCTTTGCAGTAGTACTTGATTTTATTTATCCTAATCTTGCAATCCTTTTGAAATCAAATATTTATTTTCTGTTCCAAGTCTTTGGCCTTTTCGAGGAAGATAGTGAGAGCTCTCAAGGCCGTGAGTGCATGCTGGTGATGGGCTGTGATATTTTAGAATGGTTTTTGTGCTGATTTGACCTTTTGATAGGAAATTGTTTTTTATGACAATTTGACTTTTGACATCCTCATCTGTGGAGCCTGGTTTTCTTTTTAAGGACGTATCATGATAACATTCTCCACTAACATTGTTTGTGCGTCCGAACCCCAACCTTCTGACAAGTGCTACGCTGTTACTGCTGTGTCTTGTGTCCCTCAGTCACCACCACTGCATGTTTGTGCACTGTGTGTGGTCTTTTTGTACAATAATCTACAGTATATCACACTCCACTGTCCCTTCCAATCCTGTTTTTTGTGTGTAAGCGCATGTATTTGCATGTGTCATTTCCCGGCTCAGTCTTATAATGATGGATTATCGAGACTCATTGGAGCTGCTTTCTGCCTCTTATCCTTCATCAGCTGTTGCTCATTGGAACAGTGCTGTTCATTGTTCCAGTGGATGGTAAACACACACACAAGAGAATCTGTGTGCATGTGTGTATGTGCTTGCACACATCCTATCTGCTGCAGCACATACCCTGAACCAAACAAACAGATCAGGGATCCTGAATTGCCACCAGTGTGGCCTGAGTTAGCTTTGCAGGGCTTATCTATTGACCTTTGAACTTAGCAGCAGCTAGTCTACACCTGCTTCCTCACACTGACATACATTCTGCGAAAGGCTATATTCGTTCAAACCTAATAAATTCAGTCTAACATTTAAAAAAACCCTGACATTTTCTTCTATAATACTACAGTTGTGTTGCTCTGATCAGTGACTTCTTGTAGGTGCACAGGAAGAATCAAGAGGTGACCTGTAACTCCGTTAGCCTCTCTTGTCCCTGTTTTCTTCTCTAATAAACCCGGTGAGGTGTAAGCACCATGCAGCATGCCCTGTAGGACTTCACTTCGTGACAGCTTCTTTGAAATGCGCACATTTGATTCAAGTCAGGAGACCAGGTGAGGAGGCCTTGTTAAAGTACAGTGTCTCAGCATTGAGTCCTTCCTTCTGAGACCCCCGTGACATAACACTCAAGGATGCCCTCATTACTGCCTGTCTTGAGGACAAAATGAGAAGAGAGAATAAATGAGCTGCTGCTTGTCCTTGACAGAATCTTCTTTTTCTGAGTAGAATAGGGCAGCCCCATCCTATACCTCACCATTCAGCTTATGCCCATTTTGTGGCTGCTTTGTGTCTGGTAGAAAATATAATGCCTCATTTGTTCCATGCTGTCTTTTCAATGGTGCACACTCAATCATGTCTCTACTTGATGCTATTTTTATGCCTCCATGGCAGCAACAGTCGTGACCCGAGGCGTTATGTTTTCTGGTACATCTGTCCATCCCATTCTTGTGAACACGATATCTCCGGAACGACTTGAGTCAAAGGTCTGGACACACTTTCCCATTGAATTCAATGGAAAGGTGTGTCCACACCTTTGATCAGTAATGTATATTCTGGACAGACATGCTTGTAAACTGCAACCTGACTGGCTGGTGTAACCGTGAGACAGTAATACTACTTGTCCCTGCCTCTTAGATTTCTTCCTTGGTCTTCTTTTTGTCCCTATGTGTCTTTCGCACTTAATACATTTTCACTCCTCTCTTCCTCTAAACCTCTTTGCCCCTTGGTGACAGGAGTTGTCTTTTGTCTTCTCTATTAAAGCCTGGGTATTTCCCTGATAGAGGGTCCTGTAGGCATTCCTTTGCTGCCACATCTGTCCTGTGAAGAGGATGGATCTTTGCTCGTCCACTGATTTGGCTGCTCTCTGTGTGACTTTCAAGCTAAGGTGGTTTCACTAATGTCGACTTGATTTGATCATGTCGGTGCCTTATGTATTTATTTTTTTCACCCTGTTTATTCCTTCTTATTGCCTTCTTTTCTTTGGCGGTATCCAGCTAACACTGGATGAACTGCTAAGAGTCAACTGAAAAGGCAATAGCTCCAGTTGGTATTATGTTGTATAAAGAAGGATGTAAATTTATTCATGAGAAAGTGCAGTGAATTATTGTTTTAGCTGGGAGGCATGATTCTAAGCACTTCTCTGACACTTTTAGTCTGAAGCACGTACCTTCTGTCACAAAATTTAAAGTCTAAAATGTTTTTGCAGGGAATATACATAGAAGAAATTTGAAACTTGAACTCGCTTGTAGTCATGGTTGAAAAATGGCAATAAAAGGCTTTTAACGGGAGATCCACATCACCAACAAATCAAATCAGTTGTTCACTGCCTCACACACTCTCTGTTAGGGCATTTTTGAGATATCCTGCTGACAGACACACTACCTGCAAAAACACAACCTGCTTGGCAGAGGTAAAAACATATTTGGTAGCATAAATATCAGCTGTTTTAAGACAAAAAGGGAAAAAAATGTGTTTGTTTGTTTGTTGCCCAATAGCGTGTGACAACGCTCTTTGCTAGATCTGTTACTAAGCCTCTTTGACCAGTCAGGTGGCAGACATTTTAAATGGCAGTTGGATGAAATCAGAGTTGTGATCACTTGGCTTGCGGTTCTCAATCCCTGCAGGCAGTGTGTATGCACATGCATGTGTCTCTGACTCGGATTTTCTTCTGAGAATATCAATTGTGATGTTCTGGTTGTGTTTTGCTGTGATACTTACAAAAAGTGAAGTCGTATTTTGCTGTCACAGACTTTCAGCACTCAAAAATATTGACTGTATTAGTATGGCAGTTAGCACAGTTGCAGTTTCAGCTGTTTGTCGATGAACTTTCCAGCTGTGGTGAAGGTTTTCTACTGTACTGCAGCTTCTCACTGTCGGTGTATCTGTCAGCAGAGAGAGCAGGAGCTGTCCGTTGTGCTGAAAAGAGTCTGCTGTATTTGTTTGTCTGCTCTGTTTGTCATTTCTTTCTGCTTTCCCAGGCAAACATTCACACCATTGCTGTTAATGTGCGTTTCCTTTCCTCCGCGTTTGACGTCTGACCTCGCTTTCCTTTCTTGAACTCTTCCTTTCTGCTGTTCCTATTTTCTTGTTCTTTTCTGGTCTATTTAAAGCTCCTCTGCCTCCCACTCCAGTAAACAGATATTTTTTGAAAAATTATTTATTTTTTTTCCGAACTGCTCATGCTGCGAATGAAATAGCGCGTCATTATTATTTGA
The DNA here is from genome assembly GCF_001952655.1 of Monopterus albus. Lineage (NCBI taxonomy): Eukaryota > Metazoa > Chordata > Actinopteri > Synbranchiformes > Synbranchidae > Monopterus > Monopterus albus. The sequence goes on from NW_018128117.1 coordinate 354,634, forward strand.
TCATTTTGGAAAGAGTCTCTGTATCTTCACTCATGCTGTCATTCATGTTAATCGCTGCTGCTGTTGTGAGCATGTATCTGTGTGTCAGTGACAAATCGAGTGAGAGTGTTATATTTAAAACGCTTCTGCCCTTTGAATCCTGAGTATGTGTGTAATTTTGGCAGACTTTGTTGAGTGTGTCCAGTTGTCTGTATGTCTCAAGCTTGCACTTGACAAGGTTTGAGTCAGATGTTGGAGGTGGGACACTGAACCAGTCTGCAGTGAACTGGAGAGTTTTAGAGGCTTTCATAAAGACAGATCTCAGCAGATATTTCTGTCTTATGATTTCTGACTGCAAGTATGACTTCAGGTTTTGCTGAATGCTCAAACCAACCTTTAGCCTAGCAGCCTAGCATATTTTCTCCCAGTTTCTCTCTATTGGATGACCTACAGTATGTGTGAGATGAGAACAGCGTTGCTACATTGAGCTGCTGTGTGTGGCAGACATATCAGCTCGTAAATGAACTGCCATCTGCGCTCTTCTGCTGGGAAAATGCAATGCATTAAATAATGCAAAGTGTACAATGTAGTTTCAGTTTTTTGTCTTTTGATGGTTGTTAATGAAAGTCCAGCAATCACACTAGTGTTGTGTAGGGGGAAGATGAACGGAGGTGTAATTTATATTTCCAACTAAAGAGAGTAATCTAAAGTAAAAGCCCCACACTTCATGCATGACAGCTCTTAGATGTTCCATATACTCATGACTGCCATCTTTATTTCGCTGACTTGTAATTATGAGGTTATTGCTCTGAATAGTGTTTGATAAGTGGGGGGCTGTGTCTTCTCACATCTACCATCTGTGCAGACACTGTCACAAAGCCCCATGGGAAATGCAGTCCAGGGGGCTCCCCCTTCCTCCCTCTGTGTATGAAGGCAACAGTCAGTCATCATGTCATTGTTGATCACCATCACAGAGCAAGACAGGGACACATACACTGCCCTTTGTCACCTACAACCTTTTCTTTCCTCTTCTCTACTGCTTTCCCACTGTCACACTATGTTTTCCAGAGCTACTGGCCTTGGGCTCCATCTAATCATATTTAAATGCCACTATTTAAATATTTAAATGCTCACAAATGCCAAAAATAAAATAATAGTGAAGTCCATGTAAAGTCACATGGACCAAGGTGATATCTTGTTTGTTTTGTGTGAGCAAAACCCAAACATATTCAATTAACAATGGTTTAAAAATAATAATAATTAAAAAAAAAAAGCAAAAGGCCTCACAGTTGGAAAGCTGTAAAACAAAAGATGACATATTCAAAGTGCATGTTTGTCTGACCCAAAGTTAAAAGACCCAAAGAGATTCAGATTAAACCATGTAATGAAATGAAAACAGTAAATCCTTACCTACAGGAATCTGGACCCAGCAAATGTTTAGCAGCTCTGTATGAAAACTGACCTAAACCATCATTTGATTATTCATTCATGAAATGACAAACCAATTAACTACCAATTTTTTCTATGTCTTCGTGACTTTTACTAAAACAGATGCTTGTGTATTTGTGCTTATGTATTTGTTTATTGCTCAGAATATTCTGGTCAACCTTCTTGCGTTTAAAGCCAGTGAGCTCACAGAGTTCCTGATCTTAAAGCCTGGTAAAAACCAACACGAGATGTTGATCCTGAACATGAATTAGAGCCAATGATAAAATTAACTGCTGTATCAATGCTGTTTACCAAAATGAGGTCATGTAGAAAACAGAATGTGGATTATTGAGTGTGGCCAGTTTAGCCGCAGTGTAATCCGTGTCTTTTCAGAGATTTGCTCTGGTCATCATCGGCGCACTAAAGCCTCGGCTGCACATTGTAAGGCTGTGGGCAATAAAATTGCTCTGCCATCCTGATAAGAAAGCACAATAGCATTCAGTCTCTGTCTCGTCCTAATTTTCCTTTTCGCTCCATCTCTCCTGTTTGCTCTGTCAAACACAGACCCATTCTCATCACTGTTTCCTCTTCGGCCCAGTCTGCTTTCTCCTGCCCCTTTGCGGTTCACAGCATTCATTTTCTTTGTTTGTTTTTCTGCCTTTCCTCTCCGTTTTTCCCCCGTACTCTCCTTCAATTTTGCTCTCCTGCACTTCGTTGAGCCCTCTTGGTGAAGCGTTAAGTGTATAATCTGTGATCTCATGTCTAGATGGGCCTCTCCTCTCCTCTCTCATTCAGCGCACAATGAGACCGGCCACGGCTCACTCGGGGGACACAAACGTGTAATGAGCCACACGCACGCATCAGACAAACACATGCACAAGCCCACACCTCTCTAGCACACTCCCAGAGGCTTTGAAGTTGCATATTGATGATGTTAGCTCCAAAGGCTAGTTTAAAGTGCAGAGGCATAGGAGGTGGCTATTGACCATCCACTCACCCCACTATCCTGTCATCTCTAACGCCTGTAATGAGCAACAGGTGCCTCTTTTGCCAGCTTTGGCCTTGATAGTCATCCAATATTCAACAGTCAGTCATAGTAATTTGCCAGCATAATGGCTCGTTTGACCACATAATGGGCAGTGGTGGGTTTGTGAGAGATCTTTTTCAAATAAACAGTGATTAGAATTAGTCACACCTTTCAGAATACGCTTTTGAAATTAAAACTGAAGAGATTAAAACCAGAAATTTAATTAAAACGGTTATGTAAAAAATAAATAAAAATATCTACGGTTGAAAAAAGGCATATAAACTTGAATCAGTCATTTTCAAACTGTTTTATTCTTGTTTTACTATTGTAATCTTTGAAACAGGTCAGGGTTGTAAAATGCTCATCTAAATGGACATGTTACTGGGTCAACGCCCTCTTTCTGCTACAAAATAAACACTAGTTTCTGCCAAAATTATTATTTTTTGCATGGGAATGGAGCCCTCATCTCTCACAGTCCCTGTGAATGTCATTGCCTTTTCAGCCAAGATACCAGAGGTCTGAAAAATGTCAGCACTGATTGTTTGTTCAAGCATTCAAAATGGCCAGTATCTATATTATTCTGACAAGCTTAAGGAATGCATAAATAATGTCGCTGTAGCATTGCAAAACCTTTTAGAGAGTAGGTTTATAGCAGTTTACATCTGGTTTCTGTTTGTTTCTCTTAAATGTGACTGGAATCTTTTCCTAACCCCGACTGAGTAGTCTGAGTCACCTGGACCTAACCAAACCTAACAGTGGCTATAATCAACATTTTGGTATTATGGTATTATGTTTTCAGGCCCATCCATATGATTCCTGTGAACGTGATATCTCAGGAACGCCTTTGACGGAATTTCTTCAAATATGGCACAAATTATCACTTGAACTCAAAAATGAACTGATTCAATTTTGGTGGTCAAAGGTCACTGACCTCACTTCTGTCCCATATCTGGGACTTTGACTAGTTGGCAGAGGCATAAAACCATGAAACAATAATTCTAGTTTGTTATGTTACTGTCTCTCTGAAGTGAAAAAGGCCTGTTGCCCTTAGAGTAGCTCAGGACTGTGTCTGAGCAGCGTGGCTGCTGAGACAGGGTCAGATGAACAGACGGAGTGCTTGTTTTTCCAGCCTCTTATAAGAGCTGGCTGTGGCCCACTGAGATGCCTGCTCATGCAGACTCTTTGAGGAAGGTGAGGTCAGTGCCAGGGCCACACCACAAACCCCCACTTCTCAGACACGGGCAGAGCGATGCCAGCTCCCTTCAGGGTCTGAATGACCAGCACTTCAAAGCTGGTCAGAAAAGAATGGCAAACAGGAAGGAAAGGTGTGCAAGCACGGAACAGGTACTACATAAAAATAAGCAACCCCAAATTAAACTTGAATAATCATCACAGCTAGAGAGGGGAAAAAGAGTGGTCTCTGGCAGAGGGACTTCTTTCACGCTCATAAATATTCTACGGTGTGAGGAGATTAATCTTCGGTGATCAGTCCAGAGGGAGATACTCTTACACATTTCACACTGTTACTGAAAGTGTTTCAAGGTTAAACCAAACATATTCAGTGCAGTGAGGCAAGAAATAAAGTTTGGTTTCTACTCATAAAACAAGGAGAATATATATCTTTCAATATTGTGGAGTTTTGAGTAGTTTATTTCCAGTGTAGCACAGCTGCATGTTCAGTATACAGTGTTCACCTGTCAAATGTTCAGAAAACCCAATGGATCATGGATTGTGGGAGAAAAAGTTGTCACTTCCTTAACAACTCCTTGGTGACAGACTCTGGTTTCCTTCTTTGTTTTTTTGTTTTTTAAGTTTGTGAATGGAGCACGCAGATAAGAGCAGTACACTTAGGGAGCAATAATTGTCATAACGCTGCCAAAACAAAGGTCTTCAACCAGTTGCCAAGAACGCAGTGAACTCGCATTCCCTCGGAGGAGGCGGGGGCCTGGCACTGCCAAACCCCTTGATCCTGAGGCGTAATCTGGGTTCTTGTTTATATATGTGTGTGTCTCCTTTAACCACCAGGGTATGTGTCAGGGTAGTAAAGGCCTCCTGTGTGTGCTCATTCATGTGATTACCCGTCCTTTTGTGAGTGCTTTTCCAATAGTTTGACATCACGGGCACAGACAGTGAGGTTAAGAGAGAGATCGAAGGTTACGAGTGTTTGTGCAAAAGAATCATGTTCCCTCATAAAACTAATTAGCAGTATTTGCGTGTGTGTGTGCGTGTGCGCGCATGCGGTGGTGATGGTGATTGTGCTTGAGTGCAGTGAAGTGTGCTCAAGCTGTTTGTGATCAACCTTATTGCCATTCAGGCAGCGTGTTTATTTATACATCAATTAGAAGCCCTACTCGAGCAAATAATGGGTGCGTAAATGCTCAACATCTATCATTTTTATGAAAGCCACATTACATGGAGGACATATATTTGATGTGAACATTTGAGGAATATTTTCTCCAACACACTTCCCCTCTTTCCTGATGATCTTGCCCTGTGCAGCTCTTGGGCAGTGTCATCCGTGTTTTAGCCACCTCTCCAGTTGTTGCCTGTGTCGAAGCAGAAGCGCTTTTTATCTGGGCACTTCTTTTTTTCCTCCCACTTTGTTTACTGCGCTTGCTCTCCCTTTTCTCTGTATTGTTAATCATGAGACTCAATTTGTTGCTGCTGTTTGCATCACCCCTGTCATCTTTCTGTGATCTGTACACGGGTGGGAAGTGTAAGCAGAGACAGATTACGCTTGAACTGTACAAATGTAGATTTGCCCTGGGGGATATGTGTGTGTGCATGTGTGTGTGTGTTTCCGTGTGCAAGTTGCTGTTTATCTCCGAGCTAGTTTCTACAAAGGCTGTCTGCGCCGTCTCCCCTTAGACTTCCTCTGCATTGTATGTAGAGCGTCTTCAGACTGACAGGTTGTATAGATGTTGTAGGACACAGTGGTCCCTACTGAGATCTCTAATTGGGAACCTCAGAGGAGAAGGGAAAATTCAGCATGGAATGAATTAATTCTTCCCCTTTTTATTCCATGCTTGTTTCAGGGGTCCTTTGTAATCTGTGCTAATATGTTTACAGAGTGCACTGGATCAATTCACTTAGCTGGGAGAGAGAGAGGAGAGAGAAGGGAACAGAATGAGGGTGAGAAACGGACGTAGCAACTCTGTCCAAGGACTGAGAAGAATATGAAGATTGTACATCTGAATGGGTTTAAGTCTAAAACCTGATCAATCACAGCTTTAGGCTAGGCCTCACTGAAGGCGTTGGAAATTGTTCCAACTGTAGACTGATTTTATTCTGACGTTGGAAATTTGTCTGCAACTAGAAATCTCTTGAAAAGTTGTTAGACGGCACAAGTTGTTCAACCCAGCAATGTGTCCAACTATTGACCTCTGTGTGTTAATTTTCAATAAATTGGAAATTAAAACTTGGCATGCATGTAAAAGAAAACCTTTAACATCTTTTGCTTTTTTTGTTTTTAATCACAATTACAGCACAAATTTGTAAGAACAAAAAACACGACCATCTCATTAAGACAGATGTGAACGGCGTGCTATTAGTTTAATTCCCAGCCCTACTCAGAATAGTTTTGCATTTCAAAGTTTAACCATTTGCAGAATAAACTCTTTATTCAACATAATTTAAGTTCATTTTAATTTCTGATTGCAAATTGACCCTGACCCTGCTTGTAATCTTTTGTTTGCTAGCTTCTCAGAACTAATGTTTCAATTAAATCTGATTTAATAACCCCCATGGTGTGCTCTCTTAGCTTGTTGGTTGCTATGGCTACTACCTCCTAGCTGCTTATCCTGCGGATGAACTGTGTGGGTATGCTTGTGTTCATGTGGTGCCTGAGTGAGTGTGTTACTGTGTGTGTGTTTGTGGCACAGTGATATGAAGGCTGTGCTTTCACAAGTAATTATAGTACATCATACATTAAGAGATAAAACATTTGCACTTAATTTTAAAGGTATAGTATCCTCAGACTAATGCTCTGAGACTAGGGACCAAAAAATGTACAGTGTGTGTGTGTGTGTGTTTTGCATGGTTATTTGTGTATATGAGGAGTAGAGGGACCATTTTTATGCCTGCTGGATCCTGAGAGTGATTGTAGTTTGAGCTTTACAGAGCGAGGCGAAGAGAAGACGGGGCTGTGTGTGCATTTATTTGTTGCAGTATGTGTGGCCCCCAGCAGAAGAAATACTTTCTTGTCCACAATCATCATCCATCAGAAGCCAGGCTTACCTCTCCTACAGACAAAAGGTTAAATGCTTCACTAAATCATTCTCTCTTTTTGTTCTCTCTCTCCTCCCACTTGTTTCCTCCCCCTCCCCAACATAATATTTCCACTGTCCACTTCCCTATCCTTGCCCTTTCTTGCCTCCTGAACCATGTCCATCCTCCTTCACCTCTTACCTGTCCCTCGCCCTCCTCTAGCTGGTGGGCGGCGAGTTTGACCTGGAGATGAACTTTATCATCCAGGAGGCGGAGAGCATTGGCTGCATGGTGGAGCTGCTGTCCCACTGTGAGGTGACGTGCCAGGCCGAGATCTGGAGCATGTTCACCGCCATCCTCCGTAAGAGTGTGCGCAACCTGCAGACCAGCACAGAGGTCGGCCTCATCCAGCAGGTGCTGCTCAAGATGAGCAGTGTGGACGACATGATCGCGGGTGAGCATCTGACGCACAGCGACAACTAAACATTTATGTGTATGTAGTGATATAGGTAAAGACACTGAACACGACAGAGCAAAAATATGTAAAACCTGGTTGAAGTTACAGTATCAAGCTCATATATTTCAATATCAATATCCACTCAGTGGATAGACGCACTGCTGAAATGTACCATTACAACACATATGACACTTTCTCCAGTCACACATATCACATATTAACAGTTGTACAAAGCACATCCTCAATATATGATACAAATTGCTGCGTTCAGAGCCCACTTTTCACCACACTGATTTTGATAAAGCAGCAGCACAGACTGGTGAATAAAAGAATTGTTCAGCTTGTTAAGTCTAAACTGTGGGACTCTAAACTGCCTGTTGGACAGCAGGCGTTGGTTTCTCTATTTAACACATGAGGAGTTAGAAGAGATCCTTTGAAGGAGTCTGAGCATGCCTAGATTGTAAGCTGCTCGAAAAGAGGTTCCTGAAGGTTGGCAGGTGATCTTTGAACAAAGTTGATTATTTAGCTTAGTTTCACACAGACAGTCTGCTGAACTAGGTCGTACTGCAGTATATCATTACACTCTCTGAATGACTGACTTAAAAAGCAGAAAAACTAAGCCTGCAAAGACGACGTTGCACTGCACTATCTTAGTTATTGTCACTGGTGATATGAATTATTCCCAATACGGTCGACTCAGGTCGGGATCTTGATTTGATTAGATTTTTGATTTGATTTATTCTTTCCAGCATGTAAAGACAGTTGATATGACAACACACATAATTTTACACATATCCAACAAATGCTAATCCAATATCAATTTGCTTATACCTAGTACATGCTTGAATGGAGTAGGAAGAAGTCAGACTTATCCAGTCCTACCCCATGACATCATCTTACCATCATTGGTTTGCAAGCAGTA
>NW_018128117.1:362939-378534 GCF_001952655.1 Monopterus albus
GCAGTCTTGTATCCCACTAAATCAAAAAATGTTAACAATTTAGACTGTATGAAAGCTACATTGGTGTGATCCCTATACCCCATCTTATGCACAATTCTTATCGCTCTTTTTTGTAATATATACAATGGTTGAAGTGAGCTTTTGTATGTATTTCCCCAGTTTTCAACGCCATACTCTAAGTATGGTAAAATCAATGAAGAATACAAAATGCATAGTGCTTTCCCGTCCAAAATATATCTAACCCTTGCCAATATCGATATATTCTTTGCTATTTTGTGCTGAACATATCTGATATGAGATTTCCAGGAGAATTTGTCATCAACTATGACACCTAGAAATTTAATTTCATATACTCGTTCTATATTAGCTCCCCCAATTTTCAATTGAAGTTCATTATCTAGTTTACGATTCCCAAATACCATAAATTTAGTTTTATCCAAATTCAGAGATAGTATATTACTATCACACCATTTCTTTATCTTCTCAAGTTCCTGTGAAACCTGTCCATCTTCCCACAAGTGCCTTCAAAATCGCAGCATAAACTCCTGCATTCAGGAAGAGCTTGTGTGTAGATCGAAAAAAAACAAACTATTTTTAATACTATAGAAAGAAAAGCGCGACAGCTACATGCCACTGTGAACACATGCAGTTGCACACGCTGACGCTGCATTCTCATATAATCAGGTTGCTTCTCTCTCTGTTCCCTCTGCAGTGTCTGATTGTTGAGCTTTGGTGAAAAATGGTGGAGGACACACTTGCATTTTGATTGGTTTTAGTTAATATTTGAGATGGATGACAACATTTCTGGCATGAAACTCTATTAAAGCCAACCCTACATCAGAGCGTTTGATTATCAGAGTAGGAAAAACACATCTCTAAACCACAAAGCTGATGCAGCACGTTATAAGATTTGTTCAAAAATAATTTTAGTTCAGAACCAATAGTTGATGTTTCCCTCATCTCAGAATCTTTCTTCAAAGTACTGCTTCATGTGTGCCTGTGTGTTTGCCCTGCAGTCAGACATCCGTAGTTACCCAAGAGAGCAGAAGAAGCAGAGTGATGGCCTTAGTATGTTTCTCAGTGTGCTGCTAGTCGTAAGGAGGGCTTGGCTGCAAAAGCAGCACATACACAGACGTCACTGTACATGATCTTATTGACCTTGTCGTCCCCTCAGTGATGTCCTAGAGCGTGTCTTCTCCTACCCTCCCCCTAGTGTTGTCTCTGTCCTGTCTACCACCGTGTTTTATAGCTCATATGCTCACCACAGCAGCGTATTCGCCACTTAAGTCAATTTATTGCCAATTGTCACAGACTCCCGTTCTAAACCACAATCCTAAAACTGTTTAAAATGACCTACATGGATTGATCACACCAACAACAGGGCTTAGGGGTTTTAATTCTAGGGCAGAGTGTATTGCCTTTTCCTCTTATACCAAGTACCTCAATGAACTAGCCTTCTGTGGTACTCCTGTCGCTGGGTTCTAGCTAATAAAATATTGTGGGAAGATTCTTCATTTCTATCAGGCCTAATGGGAAAGAGCAGTCTTTGTAAGCAGACTGCCTCATCTGAGAGAGCTGTGCTGCTGTATCCATACTGATCTGTTATGGCTATGTGGGAGCCAAGGAGGCAGGAATGTCATTTTGAATCAACAGATGTCTTTTAACACACCCTTTTCAGTTGTCTGCCTAAATTTTCAGAGAGAAATACTTTTTAAACCTTCTTTTTGTCAATTTTATGATCATTAAACAAAAGCTTCTTTGCTGTACACTTATTTGCTTTCTTGCCAAGAGTTAGATTGTCAGTTTAACGGATAGCTGAGAGTACTTGACTCTTTCTCTTATTGTTTGGCTCCATATTACCTGATGTATTAAGATCAATATACTCTTTCAAGACAGAATATTCCATTGTGGTTTGCACAGCAGCCCTGCTCGAGATTCCACGTTGTGCTTGCTTTCTACAGTAGAGATACAGCAGATGAACGCAGTTGAATTTTGACATTTCGAACTTGTGTGAAGTGTGTTAGTAGTGGACCTCATAAATGTTGATTTTCTCACACACACACACACAAACACACGAGTTGTCCTGTATCTGCTGTTTCTCGCTCACTTTCTCCCTCTGGTTTCTCAGACCTCCTGGTGGACATGCTGGGAGTCATGGCCAGTTACAGCATCACAGTGAAGGAGCTGAAGCTGCTTTTCAGTATGCTGAGGGGAGACAACGGCATCTGGGTGAGTTGGTAGACACTTAAAAAGTCCTCTGATCACAGTGATTAGATCCAGCTCCGATGGATTTGAGAGTGTATGTCAAGACAAAGGCTATTTAGCTTTTGTTGAATTTTTTTGTTGTAACTGATTTGCTGAAATGTTTTAATTGTTTCCTCCTGCGTAAATGAAGCTTAATATCATTATGAATTAAATTGGTTTGAGGATAAAATGGAGGAGAGAAATAGTCCTGCAGTTGCTGACTCATGCTTTACTTTTAGAGCTATGATGCCTTTAAGTGCATGGTAATGAGATTAATTTAGGAGTTAAGAGGCCTGAGTGCAAATTCCACTCATAGTGCTACTTGTTGTTGTCATCTTAACTGCTCCCTGCAGTTTGTTGATTGGCCTCCAGCCACTGGGTTTAGTTGATTCACAGTGGATGCTTTAAAGCCAAACTCTGGACATTTAGGATGGTTTTATTAGGGTTAACCTTCTCCTCTGCCATCTGTACTCACTGAAGATGTGTCAGATGCCTTGATGGCTGCTGGCGCTCACTAGCTCGGTCAATACACTCTCACCACTTCTCGTCAGTCTAACCCGGCACAACCGCCATCAACAATCCCTGTTCACTGATCAGTGGTCCGCAGCGAGATCGTCATCCATCCCTTGTGCCCTCGCTCCATACCTCCCTAGTCCAATAACTATCAACTCTCCATCTACCCTGCCACTATTTCCCTGTCATTTCCAGTTTCTCCTCCCCACAGCAGCTGTCTCCAGGGACTGATCGATTAAGGGTTGCCATGGTATCAATGAGGTGTTGTCGGGGAAGGGTGGAGGTAATTGAAGAGTTATCGATCCAGTGGGGTTGTGGTAGAGATGTGAGGTTGCACCGTGTTTTTTTTTTATTTATTTTTTATTTATTTTTTTTATTATCTAACTCTCAACCCTGTGCTTCTGATATGCAGCATCTGTCACCAAATAATAACAATCACTTTCTTCTTCTCTTCCTCCTCTCCTCTCTCTCCTCTCTCTCCTCCTCTAGCCAAGGCATGCTGTCAAACTCCTGTCCGTGTTGAACCAGATGCCTCAGAGACACGGTCCTGATACCTTCTTCAACTTTCCAGGACGCAGTGCAGCGGTGAGACTGACTGATATACAGACACACACCTCAGCCTTTTTATCACACATTTGTCTAATTTACTCTTTGTGCATCCAAATGACTAAGGAGCCCTTCATGGGATTCTTGTTTACAGTCAGTCAGCTCTCCTTAATTGGCACTTACTCTACCAGTGCACAGAGCTGAATAGTGAAGAAGAAGTAATAATAAACTCAGACATGTTGATCACCATAAACAATAGCAAGAGCTGCTCTGATGTGTGCATCATCCCCCAGGCTATAGCATTGCCACCAATTGCCAAATGGCCTTACCAGAACGGATTCACTATCAACACCTGGTTCAGACAGGATCCACTGAACAACATCAATGTGGACAAAGACAAACCATACCTTTACTGGTAAGTAGAACACAAGTCATCTGGACTGTTGCATGAGAACATCCCTGTAATGGAATACTGGGACTAAAAAGCATTATGAAATATTTTATGAAATATTTTATCTGAATTAAATGAAGCATCCAACACTTCAGCACTGTCAGAATATTTCTTTTGGCCATGAATCTTTTATTTCTTAATCTGTTTTGTTGATGCGGTGATATCACATCAATATTTTTGCCAATGATGTTGCAAAAACGTTTAACAGAAGAAAAGAAAACTGAAACATCAGTGGTGAACACTGGGTTTTAGTGTCTGTCTTTCTGAATCAAAGTCAGATTTCTTTTCAAAAATAAGACTGTAAAAGCAGCAGCAACACTAGGGTCTTCGTTGACTTTAAGCTATTTTATTTTTTGTGCAAGAAGTAAGATTTACTTCTTGTTGACTGTACAAATGGTCTCTCTCGTTTCTGCTATCACCATTGATTCAAGTAAAGAAATCCGTAGGGCTGAATAAAGCGAGTTCAAGCTTGTTCCCTCTGGATATGTCAAAAAGGCATTTTGGTTTAAGTAAGAAGAAGCTAAGTGAACTGAAGGTTGAGCCGCTGTGCTGCACATAATCACAGTAAGAGAAAGCACTCACTGTCAATTTTTGCTTGGGGCTGGTGATCAAATGCTTATGTGGAGGCAGCCAAAGTTTCACAGAGTGATGGCTTTTAATAAGGTTGCCACAATGAAGAAGTGATTGTTAATAATTAGATATTTAAAAAATATTAACTTACTGTAAAAATGAGCAAACCCACTGGAGAAGCTATAACCACAGAATATGTGCCATTAGCCAAAACGAGTAGCCACAGACACAGAGATGATCACAGCTGAATATGCGTTGTTGGAAGTAATAATCCCTCCTCAAATGATCTCTTTAAAGCTGGATAAATTCAGACTTTCCCAAGAGACTCCTTACTGAAGCACTCCAGATGATAGACATTTAACTCACCAGCCTGAATGATATGGACAGGAAGTTAATAGATAAACAGATAATGAATTAGAACATAACTTTAAATGTCAAGGTGTTCTTTAATGAGTGTACTGCAGAAAGGAGGCATCCGCTTGTTGTGCAGCCATGGATTTCACTGGCCTCGAAGGTAGTGTAGCAACTCGGAGCCATTAGCCACTATGAAGCTTCATTAGCTTTGACCTTTTATTTATTTGAATTCTTTTACTCTGCTGCTTGGCTTCGTCCCTCCACTTGTTCATCATGTGATGCTAATCAGTGGAATCTTCCAGGCATCTCTCCCCCTGTCACAGAGTAAAAATGTGTTGCAAAAGAATCAGGGAGCTAGTCATCCACAGGAAGGATGACATGCATCTGTATATTTCTCAGATGCCATGGCAGAGATTGAGGTCTCACTGTGAAGTGTTTGGATGTTATCCTGTTTCCTTAGCAACCATTTGTCAGGTTGTTTTTGGTAAGCACTGAGAGAAGGGGATTGCCCTCCTCTTCTCTGGGCCAGGGGCCTTATCATCATCCCCCATATGCAGCTGCTACTCCAGCCACCTGTCTGATACTGGCCTCCACAGTTGCATGAATAGCACACTGCGACAGCACACTACAGTATATGCACTCCTAACGTGTACCAGGGATTCACTTGAGATCGACTTATATCTGCTTTCTGGTTCCACCACATGTGTGATCCTTCTGGGCCTGTTTTAGAGGCCAAGTGTGTCTTAGCTTAGCTGTGAGGCCAGGGTTTCTGTGGAGGTTACGAGCACATGAAGAGAAACATTATGAGAGAAAAGTGGAATGACGGATTAGTAGTATTTCTGGCAGTTCTGTGATTTGGGACCCCTGGTGAAGCTGCACTTTAAAATCCTGCCTTTTCTGGCTGGTATTGGCTTAAATAATATGATATGTGGGTGTGAAAGATGGCCTGCTTGTGTTTTGGTACACAGGATTTTTTTTCTGGTACAGTTCTCTCTGTACAGCTGACCATTTGCATTTATAGTGATATCTTGCTAATCTGACAAATCAAACCGGACAACATGGTCAGAATGCTGTTTGATAAATATTCGCTGTTCCAGGTATTTTGCAATATCTATTCAAAAATGTCAAGGCCTTTAATTTCTAAGTGAACATCATTTAATCACATAACCTTCTGTGTTGCTCCATTCACTTTTTAACTGAAAGAGGAAAACACAGATCTTTAATTATATACAAACCGACATGAGTGCACCTCTTTGTGATTCTCCGGCAGTTTTCGCACCAGTAAAGGAATAGGTTACTCTGCTCACTTTGTGGGAAACTGTCTTATCGTGACGTCATTGAAGTCTAAAGGAAAAGGTTTTCAGCACTGTGTGAAATATGATTTCCAACCACGCAAGGTAAGAACACACACACACACACACACACACACACACACACACACACACACAGACACACATGCAATCAAATAACTCAGCTGAGTAGTTTTTAGTCATTGCAGTGTTAGGTAATCCTGTTGTGCCACTTGTTAGATGAGACAAAATGAGGGGGGTGTGGCTGCTGTCTTCTGCTCTCCTTGTGCTCACTAGGAGTGCTGATGAGTCTTGATAAGGTCTGTCATTTAGGACCTGCACACTGCCCCTCTACTGCAGTGTCAGCATTTTGCTTCTGTCCTGCACACAAACACACACACTATTGCATGCGCTTATAAACACACACATTCACTTGATGGCCTTCTGCAGTATTTGCTGACCCAGTAGAATGTCTTCACTGCCTAACAAAGTTCCCAGGGGTTTAATTTGATCACTTTATAAGTCACCATGTCTCACAGCATTTTGTCTACCATGCGCAAGTCGGTGTGCGCACTTGCATATATTTGTGCTTGTGTCCACTCACCAGGTTAATGCACCGGCATTATTCGAGCTTGTCCTCCTATCCCTACAGCAGCAGCCCCCAAAACAAACACAGACACACACACCCACACTCCATTTAAGTCTTCATTCCAGGGAACCTGTGTGCACTGTCACCAGGGAAGATGCTTTCTAATAAAAACATACACAAGCACTCTAGTCGCAGTATATTATGGTGCTAACCCTCTTCTAAGGAGATAACAGGTTAGAGGAAGCATTCTTAGTATTGCAAAGGCAGCAGGGGGCTCATACCAATTTCTTCAATTGTTTGTGTTTAAACAGCAAGTACAAAGATTCAGAGAATACATTTTGCTCACTACAGGCTTCAGCATCTTACTGTGATATTGGTTTTTCTTACAGTAGTTGAATTTAATGAATTTGACCACAAACAGTGCCACTATACAACATAATATACAAAAGCATCAAACAGCAGAGGCAGGGAAGGTGAAGAAATGCATTAAAACAACTTTGAAAAGCTCACTATAAAGGTAAATTAAAATAGGCACATTAATTCAATTATAATACAGCACTGTTTGTATCACAAAACACCAGAAAGGCCTCAATCAATATAAAACAGTTTGAAGAGAAACCGACTTGTACAGTCTAAAGCCTTAAGGGAGACAATTTGTTAAATTGCTGCACTGTTGTCTGTGAATTTGTTTTTTTCATTTGATGTATCATCTTTGTAAAAGAGTTTATATATTTTTCAGTGGTACATGATCAGCATTGTCCACATCTACAACCGCTGGCGGAACTCCGAGATCCGTTGCTATGTCAACGGTCAGCTGGTCTCCTATGGCGATATGGCCTGGCACGTCAACACCAATGATGTAAGTGCGCCTAAAGTGGCTTATTACAGAGGCACGGTGTTGTTAGACACACTGATCTGTACGATGAACAGTTACAGTACATTAAAGCTAAAAAAAAACACACACACACACAGAGATAAACTGTCATAGACGTAGGAGGCGGTGCTGCAGAGCCAGTATGTGGATATATGAATATGGAGAATATTATTCAAGTGTTATGCCCAAAAAAGCTTTACCCTCAAATGAATAAGGACCTCAGAAATCCAGTGTTGGCTCTACTTTGCACTTCCCTCCTATGGTGATGTTGGCAAACATCTGAGGTTTGTCCTCTGCATTCATCAGCTGGGGAGGAGTTGCCCTTGGGCCCTGTTCCATCACCGCTTCACCCAAACTCCAACTTCCAACTTTTCCATTAGCAAGCTGCAGGTAGCTTGACCTCTCAGTGGCAACAGAGCCTTCATTACCCTTCTTCCTGGTTGGCTCTTGACATTGCTGCAATTACTGAGGGCTGGTGTTATTCTATAAAAGAGATTCCTTGGCCTTGGGCTAAATAATTCATCCAGCTGGAAAGACTCAGAAGAAAAGAAACGTAAAGTACACAAGTGAAAGAACGGCTCTCCAAATGTCTTGATGCCATCAGGGTTTGTTGTGTCACTGTGATGTGATCTTTCAACACCCTTTATCACAATGACATCTTCTGCTTCTTCAAAATGATAAAATAAGTTTTATCTTCAGCCTTTAGGGCAAAACAAACCCTGATGGTATCAACATATTTTTGAGACCTGCTCTTTTACTTGTGTATTTTCTGAGTCGTTTCAGTTGGATGAACTAGAGTAAACATTTTACCTCAAGCAGTAGATGAAAGATGAAAGAATCTAATAGCAGGCGATGTTAAAGTTGTTACACATGGAATAGAAACAAGCAGCTATCAGAAGTTCATCTGTTTTCAACCGCAATCCTCTGTGTTCATCACTGCAGACTGTCATTATCTTATGACCAGAAAATGAATCATTGAGATGTCTTCAAATGTGAAGATCAATACATTTTTTACAGTCATTTCTTCTCCAAGGTGTTGATGTGTATGAGAGAGAGGTACAACATGTTTTAAGGTTAACAAAGCTAGATTTAAGTAAATAACATATAAAACAATGAATATCAGTGCCCGTCTTCCAAAATGACCTTAAACAGATTAGCACACGTTTGCCTTCCTTGTAAAACCACATTTGTTTCAGCCTTTTTCAAGAAATTGAGCTGTCTTATATGATTAATATGATAATTTTTCATGTTTTCTACCTTTTTTCAGAGCTATGACAAGTGTTTCCTGGGCTCATCAGAGACAGCGGATGCTAACAGGGTGTTTTGTGGTCAGCTGGGAGCCATTTACGTGTTCAGTGAAGCTCTCAACCCAGCTCAAATTTTTGCCATTCACCAGCTTGGCCCAGGATACAAGGTAAAGACGTGTTTGCATTATCGCCTCCTCATTATTGTGTATGTGGTGTGCTGTACATAACCGCTTATGTAAAACATAAACTAGCTACACATTCATAACCTCAGTGCAACATATGTCATTGTCCAGAACCAAACTTTGGACAGCGGGACTGTCTTCATCATAGCAGTCTAATATGTGCATCTCTTCAAATGAGCAAAGTCACTACAGTATATACAGTAGAAATAGATGAAGCAGATTGAGCTTAAGGGGGTACAATGAAAAGTAAATTAATACACTGTGAAAATCACAAATCTGTGTTTAGAATTTATTTGGTTGCACCCGTATGTGGATTTTGCCTCGAGTGTAGACACACAGCTTTGTGTTTTGTGATAATAAAAAAAATATACAAATGCAGCATCACAATGTTGGGTGTTGAGGACTGATAGCATTAGAGATCACCATCTCTGCCTTTTTGGCCTGGCTATCTATGACAGCTGAGATGCTGCAACACCTTGCCAGCTGTCTGCTTCTTGTTTTGGCAGGCATGCACGCCTCAGGCCACTTACAGCTTGTTTATGAAAGTGTCCAACGCTGTCAGGATTTCTGCACCATGAGACTGCACAGATATCTGAGGCTGCTGATGTGTACCGACAACTGCTGGAACTTTAACAGTTCCTTAGAAAGGGTATAAACTGAATTAGGTCTTTGCCTAAACTACCAAGACCTAATAAAGAGACACTGATGGGGAAACATACTGATAACAGAGTGCACAGACTGCACGAGGTTGGTGTCACAAATACAGTCGAGACAAAATGTGCTGGTACCCTTACCAACTAGAGTGTGGATACAGGAAACGGGCCCGGCAGGACCCACTGATACCCGAGGGTTTGGGCTGAGCTCAGGGCTCGGTAAGGCCTGTTAAACTGGTCTACAATCTTAATGCTTCAAAAGCAAAAATAATCTTTGCTAATTCTGTGCCCTTAAAAATGAAAATTATATCTAAAGTTGTTTGGCTCTGGTTTGTAGGATATAGCACTGGCAATGTGTGAGTCTTAATTCAAAATGACCAAACTTCGGGGCACCCCAGTAGTCAAATGGTTACGGTGCAGCGCACCATATACCAGGCACAGTGTGTGCACGACATCGGCAGTTTGTCGCAGGGCTCCTCATCTGTCTCCCCCGTTTCCGTTCCACCTCTCAGTGACTCATTTTAATACCTAAATAAAAGCAAAAACACAAAAAATGTAATTTATAAAAAGACTATACTTAGTCAAATGACAGAAGAAAAGACCTGTGAGCAAAATCAGAAATTGTAGCTAAATCTCTTGGTGGATTTAAAATGGTAAATGTACTGCACCTATATAGTGCTTTTTTTACAGCCATTCACCCAAATGTCTGCTTATTTTAATGATAAGGGGAAAGTAGTACAAACTCAACTGCATCAGGTTCAAGGTGAAAGATTATGCTGCTATTGTGTCTCAGGCAGGACAAGCCACAGATTTTTCATTTAACCAAAAACAGTCATTATTTTTCTGTCTCAGCACAAGACATCATGCTCTTTGTTGGCTCTGGAAGTCAAACAGCGTCATTATCTATACTTGCCAGTTTTTTTTGCACATCAGCATAAAACATAAATGTTTAAATATCTTAAAAACTATAGCCATTCCCTCTTATAAAGGTCAGATTTGAATTCAGCACGTCTAAATCCATCAAAATTAGCATATTTAAATTCTGTAGCAGAAAACTTTTCTTTCCTAAATCGTAGACCAGTGTTATAAACTCGTATGTTTCTCCTAATGATCACTTGCTTGGGGTTTGCAGTTTCTGTGCCATGAATACTGATTCTTCTCTCATTCACAGCCCACTCTTACATGGGGCTGATCAGTCAGATGATTGCCTCTCTGCATGGCGCAGAAACAGCTTCTCAGATACCCAGAAGAGACCATTAAATGCCTCACTTGTTTCAAAGCTGCAGGTCTCAGTGCTGTCATTGTAATGATGAGTGGATGGGTTTGTTTGGTCAGTTCAAGGAGAACCAGAGTCAGTGGAGCTCAGCTTGTCGTACGGCTTCCATCATAACACAAATAGAGGCCAGTCCTTGTTCTGCTGACTTCAAGCAGATGCTGAGCTGTATCTGTGTATACTGTACTGTATACTGTATGTGTGCGCTTAGCTGTTTGAAGCCGATTGGTCTCAGCTACTGTCACTGTTACTGTTCAATAATGAGGAGTGAAAAGCACCCAGACACTCTGCTCGCTCTGCTAAGCAAGCCTTCAGCACAATAAGGGCGTTCAAGGTCTTCCCGCTCGACGAGGCTCATGATGCCCGACATGCTGAGCGCTTCCATGCTCTTGTAATGATAGAAAACGATGGAAAATAACATCTTGTTTTTCTGTGTGGGCTGTAATACTGTGTTTTTTTGTCTTATTGTGTGTGTTCTGTATTTGTCCTGTGTTTGTTGGGTGTAGCTGGTTGCCATCCAGATGTCCTCATTACAGAACACTCCCCACAATCTGGCAACAACATAACTAATAAACCAGATAGACTTATCTGGACACCTGTATTATATGTCCATATGTACATTTTTGCATGCAGGTGTCTTGAGTACATTTGTCAGGTTTCATAACTGTTTTTAATTCCAACCTTTCAGGGTATTATATTCCCCAAAGGAGATTTATATAAGGCTCAGTACTTGGCATCTTTGTACCAAATCATATGTCCCTAACTGTCCTCAATGCTGATGTCAAGCATCTTAGATATTTAATCACATTGACTTATTCTTTGATCATTTTTAGATTTTAGTTAGATGTATTTCTTGCATGGCTGTTTCCCAAAACAAGTTTCACAGCATTTATGTGACAAGCTTGAGAACTAATTTTAAAGAACTGGTCTTCATTCAGCACGCTGCGTGGAGATGCACGGAGCCACAGTCTGAGCTGAATAGAGTAGATGTGTGTGTGCTGTTATCACTGCAGGCCAGTGTCGTATCTGCGACTGTCAGGCAGGAGTTGTCACTGTCATTCCTCTGCGTGTGTTTGTGTAACCAGGTGAGGAACACGCATTTTCATGCCCAGCTGTGTAAAGATTTACATGTGTCAAACGTTTCTACTTTCCTGATTTCTTGTACATCTCTCCCTCTGTCTGTTGGATGCCTCCGTACTTTCCTCAGTGCTTTAAGGATTCACCTTTTACACTTTTATCTACCAGTATCTCTTATTTAGCACAGTAACATAAACACAGCCAGATCTATACATACAATATACATGAGTACACACACTTTGTAAATGCACCACAATAAATGGGCCTATGCTGGAAATATGTGCATCTTAATAAGTGCATTAATGTCACATTCAAGCTATTTAGTATTTTTTATGCACAAGGCTTTTATAGTAAGGTTGGAAATAAGCCAAAGAGCAACATGGAGTTTTTGTGATTTTTTTAATACCAGGTCTTTCACTAAAGTAATATGTTTTAAAGTTGAAAAGTATAAACATAGACATGATGATGCATTATTTAATTAATATGAATTAAGCTGAGGCAGTGCTACAAACAGTCAACTTGTATTTAGCCCTTGGACAGAGATAAAGATGTTTCACTCTGGAGAGAATGCTTTCTCCAGATGCCCCCATTGAAAAGCACACTCTTTGCTTCGGTGTGAAATTTAGGGTTGCACGGTTAAATGTGCTCAGGTCACATTTTCTACAACAGACTTCAGAAGAAAGGTTTAGAATAAGGCAGGCCTGCAGGTCTGTGAACAGCCAGAGGTTTCCTTTGCAGTCAGGTTGAGCAAGCAACCTGGAGACCCAGCTGTTCAAAGGGGAAGAGTGCCCTTTGCCTGGAGCTGCTGCAAATGGGTGACAGAGTAAATCGCTGGCCCTTCATCTGCAGGGCTTCATATTCAGTAGTACCAGTGCAGGATATACTGTATGGACCCACCAACCTGTGCAGAATGACATATGTAGACAAAGGTGCACACACGGTTGACATACTGTATATACAATGGGCATGGCATCACCACTTCACTCTACTATGCAAAAATTAAGACAAAATACGTATCTTCAATATGACGGCTGCCATCTTGCTTTTTTGAAACCAGATTCTACACAGTAGTAACCAGAAGTGGAGTGACCGCCAATTAAAGCTGCCGAAATCAACCAAAATACTGTAGACCTCATTTTATATCATCAAATATCTTATTAAAAACAACCTTACCAGAAAAATGACTACTCATGCACATATCCACCTGATAATATCTACCAGTTTTTAGTTTGGCTCATGTCCCATTCACCAACATGGAGGAGGCAGGATTTATGACCTATACCGTAACCATCCACGAGGGGGCGATCACATCGTGGTGGCTTTATACTCATGCACATATCCACCTGATAATATCTACCAGTTTTTAGTTTGGCTCATGTCCCATTCACCAACATGGAGGAGGCAGGATTTATGACCTATACCGTAACCATCCACGAGGGGGCGATCACATCGTGGTGGCTTTACTTCTGGGAGCCCTTAGCCTGTCCGTTGTTTTTACAGGCGATGACACACACAAACAAAATGCAGCTGACACTTCCTACAACATCTGCTTGGACAAAAATGTATTTCTCATATTTCTTTAAGGTAGCCAAGTAGTCAAGGTTTAAACATTAACCTCTTCACAGTGTACCCATACCAAATGTGTGAATTTGCATTTTGTATTATAGTATGAGGAAGTAATATCAAACAATGAAAACTAATAATTAAAATAAAAATACAGTTAAAGATACGATATTTTAAAATTCAGCAAGAAAAATATTTAGCAGCAATTGAAGACGGTTAAAGTTGTAATTATGTACTGGACAAATGTGGTGTAATATAAAGAAACTGATTAATAGTGATGTCAGTTTGTGTCTGTACTCTGTTGTGTGTATGTGTTGTTTTTTTTTTTTTTTTTGGTAGACTACATAGAGATTAGATAAATTTGGAGCTCCGAGTGCGCCTCTTCCACACATTCCCTCCCCCTCGCCATCTCTTATTCTGGGCTAATCGAATTAGTGCCCAAGTTAGCACTGTGTTCATTAAGCTAATGCTGTGTTGTTTACACACGGCTCATGTTGCAATTAAGCAGACTCCATTTTGGGCGTTGAACTTGCACACACAGACACACACTCACACAAATGTTTATCACACAATCTTTGATTTCTTCCTTCATCACTGCAGAGCACCTTCAAGTTTAAGTCGGAGAGTGACATCCACCTGGCTGAGCACCACAAGCAGGTGTTGTACGATGGCAAGCTGGCCAGCTCCATCTCCTTCACCTACAACGCCAAGGCTACGGATGCCCAGCTCTGCCTGGAATCGTCTCCCAGGGAAAACCCGTCCATCTTCGTCCACTCGCCACACGCGCTCATGCTACAGGTCGGTGTGGCTGGATTCCTCTGAGTGGCTGTTCATCTCTGGCCTGGCTCCAGACCTTTTGAATCACAGCCCCCAGCTCTTGATTTGTTGATCAACTCATATGTGAATAATTGAAGCGAAATAAAATGGCAGTTGAATTGTCAGGCTATTGAGTCACAGGCTGACTCATACAAATTGTATTTGTGAATAATCTGTAGTATTTACTCTGCTTGGATTGATGTAGATATGAGAATTAACAGAGGACAACACGGGTTGTAGTTTGAAAAAGAAAATATGAAATGCACCTTATCAGTTACTGCTGTACCCTGCAGTAAATACCAACATCATTTTTGCTGAGTCTCAGCTGTTAACTCTCTCTTTTGAGCATATTACCTGTAGGTGTATTCAAGCAAACATCTTTCTAGGTGTCCTTCATTCAAGGTTGGTGGGGCTCAGCTTTACTAATGGCTTTTCGTATTTGAATCTCATCTCGACTTTGAAGAATTTTCACCTTAGGGTTAGTGTGTCAGGCAGAAAGGACTGTAATTCACAAATGTGGAAATTGAGTCAGTGTGTTGTAAAGTTTTTTTAGTTAGTAGAGGTTTACAGCCTGTTTATGTTCCACAGGATGTGAAGGCCATCGTCACCCACTCCATCCACAGTGCCATCCATTCTATAGGAGGCATCCAGGTCCTGTTCCCTCTCTTTGCTCAGCTGGACTACAAACAGCTCAGTGACAGCAGTGTGGACACCACTGTCTGGTGAGTGGTCTACAGAAGAACTGAAAACTGACTGAAAAACAACGTAGAGACCAAAATGAGTTATACAGTAGTTAATCAGTTAAAATATCAACATGTGTAGTTGTTTGTTTAATGTAAAAATGCTGTAGGTGATTCTGAAACAGACCCAGAAACAAACGAGGTAACTGGAAAAGAACTTCCATTATAAAGATCAACATTAGATAATTATGCTGCAAGCATAACTGGTTATAGAGAGCAAGGGTGTGTAAGTGTGAAAGGAAGAAAAGTTGCATGGTTTTGTATGGAGCGACGAGCAGCTTGTGGAAGGTCGGGGTGTCTGCATTTTTCTCTCACCAAGCTCGTATTGATACCACTCCATCACGTGAGTCTTAATAGAGGTTATTTAAAGCATATCAGGCAGTATTTGTCAAGTATCATCTGGGAGACGGTGAGAGGAAACAAAAATTCAACTGTTTAAAAATGATGGAGAAGGAGAATGTGGGTGTGGAGAAGGTGAAGCAATTATGGAACAGGGTTTCTTGTGACTTAAGCCACAAACAGTGCTCCACCAGCGAACATGGATTGACACACAGCGTCACTGAAGTTTATTTTTTGCATGATGTGTATGTTGCAGCGCTACTCTGCTGGCATTC
>NW_018128117.1:378570-379489 GCF_001952655.1 Monopterus albus
AAATGCTGGGAGGGAAGGGCTTTCTGGTGATCGGATACCTGCTCGAGAAGGTCAGTAAAAGGCCTCCACGGTGAAGAGTGTTTAGGGTGAATAAGGAGAGTGGCCTTGGATTTTTACCATGACCACCTGTGAGTTTTCTTTTTTAAGTTTTATAAGGTATCTGGTTTTATAATGCTTATGTGACTAGATGTCTTTATAATGGGTATTACTGTATATTTTAATTGCCCTACTCATCATTCATGGCAGGAAGTAACAGTATGCCACAAATATGTAGAGTAAGATGTGTGAAGAAAGAGACAGACACTTTTTTTAGCATTACCAACTTAGTTTCTGCTGTAAATTCATTACTTGACACCATTGGCAACCCTTAACATAAGCATCTAAGACTATGTAATACAAAGCATAATGCAGCACGTGACTGAATGTAACAAAGTAATAGGAATAAAACCATTATGATGTAAATAAACCTGTTATTTGTTGATTTCTGCTAATGCGACAGTTGTTATTTAGGTTATTTATTAATTCAGATTAATTAACTCATATCTCCTACTTCCTGTCCCTTCACCAGTCATCACGAGTCCACATCACCAGGGCGGTACTTGAGCAGTTCCTGTCCTTCGCCAAATATCTGGATGGTTTGCCTCACGGAGCACCTCTCCTCAAACAGCTCTGTGACCATGTCCTCTTCAACGCTGCCATCTGGATTCACACCCCTGCCAAGGTCTGCCTATTTGTGTGTGTCTGCCACAACTGTTAGTGTTTTCATGACCTTGCTGCACAAAAGAGATGAAAGTCTGAGGAAGAGATTTAA
The DNA here is from genome assembly GCF_001952655.1 of Monopterus albus. Lineage (NCBI taxonomy): Eukaryota > Metazoa > Chordata > Actinopteri > Synbranchiformes > Synbranchidae > Monopterus > Monopterus albus. The sequence continues at coordinate 379,382 of NW_018128117.1, forward strand.
TGGAGTGATAGACAGGAAAATAGAAAATACAAGCAAAAGTAGATTATGCTTTCTTACAGTGTGCAGCAGGTTTTGTCTGAATGCAAAGAAAACTGAAACAAGCAAACA
>NW_018128117.1:379617-395630 GCF_001952655.1 Monopterus albus
TTGCAGGACAGGTTGGAAGGATCTAGCATATCGGACAGGGAACGCTCAGAACATGTAAGTGAAGGAAACGAAGAGAGTACATGACATTTGAAAAGACCCCAGCACAGGAGAGTAGCATGCAGTTCTTCACTGAACTAGATGTGAGTGTTTCTGGCATTCCCGTGGGGCCAGTCAGCTCCTGCCTCCATTATTTTCAAAGCTTCCTGACTCCTTGTCTTCTCCCCTCTGACCCTGAAATGTGATTGGCTCTTGGGCACAGCAGTACCGATCTCCAGGGAGTGCTGAAGTTAAAACAAGAAACACAAGCTAGCAGTTTCTGCTGCTTGTGAAAGTCTGAATCCAGCACAGAAAAAAAAAAACTCACTGACCTTAGCTGCCATGTCACTGCAAAACAGTTCAGAATTGTTAGACTATATTGGGTTTTACCTTCAGCCATGTGTCGATACAGAAAATAATTAATATTGCCAACATTACCACAATTCAGGGCAAGTTTAATAAATGTGGTACGCAGCATACAGAAAAATCTTTAATCCTTTTAATCTTACGTTCCTTGTACAGTTCTGTCTCCCACTGAGGTTATTATTTTCCACTTCTCCAGGTGTTATCACCACCTTTGTTTTTAGCTAGAGTCACCTCGGTCATATTCAGGACAGAAAACATGAATCACGTCTGAATCTCATGTTCCATCTCTCATAACATCACCTGATCACACTGAAAATAAAGAGTCTGATGCAGTTGCCAATGATGTTTAGTAAACATCATCCTGTCAGAGATGGAGTGTCTGTAACAAGCTGTTTTTGCAGCTTGTTACAAACTACTTTTTTAATTTGAAGATTTCTGCGGCTGAACTTGTTGTAAATTGCACCAGGCAAACACATCAGCTCAGTGAAATGTAAGGCCATTTAAGCCAGCGGAGTGTGCTCTCCGTCGAGATGTGATGCTGTGTGGTCAGGCCGCAGCACTTTGCTAATTTCATCTGCTTAAACAGAGCTACCTCATTAAAGCTGGTCCTTAACATCGTGGTCAGTGTAATGAGCTTGGAGATTTGTGAACTTGCAGCAGATTTGAATCTGAGTTTGGCTGGTGGAGAAGATTGGTTAGAGACATACCTAGTGAAAAAAAAGGGATCAGCAGGAGACTGAAAGAAGGAGTGAGCAAACGAGCAATTGGAGAGCGCACTCCCTTAAAGTCAGTGCTGCGTAAGGAGCTCCTCAGATGTTTGACAGCTTCAGGCACAGAAACATCACAATAACACAAAGCAGAGGAGATGAGTGCTTTTTTGCTGGAGGGAAGTTTCCTCTTGTTCTCACATGGCTGTCTTTTCACAGTAAAATTCCTTTTGTTTGAACACCACAAATACACTCAGAGTATTTGTTTCTCCTTAGCAAGTGTCTGACAGTTTGTATCCCTCTGTCAACCTTTATGTCATCCAGGTCCAGCTATCCCTCTACACATACCTTTCATCGGAGTTTATCGGCACCGCCACCATCTACACCACCATCCGCCGTGTGGGCACCGTCCTGCAGCTGATGCACACTCTGAAGTACTACTACTGGGCCATCAACCCGCTGGAGTGTAGTGGAATCACCCCCAAAGGACTTGGTATGTTTACACATGTACATGAGACAATGCATGACATAAGAAGCAATGCACATAAACTTGAAATAACTCACCTTGATACAGGATTTCATTAAATTAGCAGCTCTCTTAAAAGTAGCTGGTGTCTCTCCAGTAGGGCAATTTACAAATGCAAATGACCTTTTTAAAATGAAGACATCATTAGATGAAGTCTTCTATTAATTAGTACACAGAGCACATGAGCGTTGCATTTGTAAATATGCCACACTATTAAAGAGGTCAAACATAACAGGATCATAACTCTATGCAAACCAAATGCCAGTTACTGTATATATTTATACTAAATTTAGATTTTTTTCTGAATCTACACAATAATTGATTTTAAGCACTTGTTAAATGTTTCTTTCTTTCCTTGATTGCTGTTAAAATAGTTTTAGTGCGCAGCTGTGTCATATACAAAGTACATGTCATGCTTGATATGCAAATGGTGAGTAGGTAGTTTATATGACAACCTGCTCCAAAGACATCCAGTCCTCATAATCTGTGGCAGCCATTAGTACACACTAAAGCAGCAAAACACGAGGAGTGATAATATTGTCCTTCCATGGTAGTAGGAATACAGAGCCAAAAACTTTGTATCTTATAACCATAAACCATCAACATGTGTTTTGAAATAGAAGGAACCATAAATCAGGAGCTTTTTAAAAATGTTTTTAGGAACCTCAACACTTTCTACATTTTACTCAGCCTCTGAAAAACTTAATCATAGTTTTGTTTTATTCTAGCCACCTCCCTGGTGCATGTATTTTTATGTATATGTATTTTTATTTGTGGAGCAAGTAAGAGCACTGCAGAAGAAAATAAGTAGTTTTTAGAGGAATAACAAAGTACTGCCTGTGTAACTGAAATCTTTTAAATTTTAAATGGAAATGCGAGCACATGATTTGTGTGAATGCTGTGTATTTGGAAACACAACTCTACAAGATTTCTCTATATTTGAAGAAGAACTGCAGTTACAGAAGACATAATATTCCAAGCACAACCCTGTATCAAGTCAGATTTTACATGCTCACCTTTTGTAAGCGGGTGCAGAACAGTGACATCAGAGCTTAAGAAAGGTCAAGGGAGGCCTTTTGCTTTAATCAACAGAAGTCCTTTGCTCAAGACCCTTCTTTGACTATGAGTACGCATCCCATGTTGCCATGGCGACAGACTGAGGGTCCAAGGGAGCTTTTGGAATTTCTAATCAAGTGGCTGTCTGGCTTCCTTTCTGTTTGGTGATACTGCGGTTTGACTACTGGGACTTAGCCCCATAAAGAACCACTGATAACGACAGCAATTAGCCTCAGACATGTATCAATGGATGTTCAGAGCCGAAGGATGCTGCAGTTCTGGTTTGACAGTCTGCATATGTGTGTACTTGACTATACGACTCTAGGGTATGCATTGGTGGAATCAAGAGTAATAGACATATTTTAAACATACACAATGGGCCAAGTGTGCCTCAGTTTGAAGCTATAAGGTTTGATCCAAGTTGCAGATATACAGTATTTTCTGTATTAGAGTATTTTTATGCACCACCTGCATTGAATCTGGTAAAAAAAAAGTACATCCTCTCTAGGTTTTCCTTGTGTTTTACAAATAACTCCATTTTGATGCCAGTTGAAAATTGCTTTCAGGACCATAAAAAGAGAGAGGCTATAATGTACCTAATAAAAACACCTCAGGCTTTTTTTTTTTTTTTTTTTTTGCACATTTCATTTTCATTGTTTTTGAAGTGAACTCAGCAGTTAACACACAGAAACCTTGATTAAATTGTTTCTATTGAGTGATACAAGCCGGTGAAACAAGAATGCGGCTGAAACGAATTAATAATGACATATTGTAAAAGTTCTGACACGTTTATGGAATTTGTTTTTTAAAGGTTTTTTTCCCCCGCTAACCTCAATGATACCATTAAATTTCATAAAATGTTACTCCCTGTGAATAATGTCAGCGTACACAGGCTGAATGTAGATCAGCAAACAAACCTCAAGTAAAAAGACTTTAACAACCTGCAGGAATTCACTATATTTTTGGTCAAATCTGTTGCAGTTAGAACAAACTCACAGACACTTATGTACATGCATATAAACATACACATAGCTCACATGTAGACACACAACGCATTGATTCCTCACAGCTTTTCATTATGTGGCAGAACAAAACTGCTCATTTGTTTTCACAGTGAGTAGATAAAATGTTGGAGTCTGGTTGGATTAAAGGGGCACAAAGAAAAGAAAACCGATTGCAGTTAGATAAAGATAATAATTAAATCTGCCTCTCAAAACAGTTCAGATGAGTTAAAATCACATTTTCTGTTAACATTTGACCCTTAAAACAGTGGCTGCACTCACATACTGGTGCATCCATGCACTCATTTGACACAGAGCTGTTGTGCAACCGTGATGGATGGTGAGTGTCGGCATTCTGTGAACATGTACCAGCTCAACAGATAAGGATGACAGATCACAGGGGGATTGCTTCGGTGTCATGTTTTGGCTTTGTAAAAAAGCACCCTACTATGATTAAGTGCCAGCAGGATGGAGGGAGATGCTATCTCTTCTTTCTTTCACACCCATCATCTTTGTTTCTCTTAGCTCACTTCTGCTGGCTGACCAGCTGCAGGTCAAGTATAAACGTGTCAGGTTTAAATGTTCTGAGAGAACAAAGTATATTTTTTATTCAGCTTTCAATAAACACTTCATGCAATGCAATGCTTCTCCCTTTGTAGCTCGCATAAAATAAGGCATATTCAAAAGATCCTGACACAGCAAAGTGTGCACAAGCCAGACATCCTAAATGTTTGTCATTGCCTTATAAACTTAATAAAACCTCTGTCGGGAATGTAAAATGCTGATGAGAGCATGTAGCTTGTAAGGTTTATTGTGCACTGAGTATGTTGTTGATAATGACTTGTAGAAGAGTAGCTGAGGAAGATGGAGAATGAGTAAAACAGTAGGGAAGAGAAAGCGGCAGCTCGGACCATAATGGAAAATGCCCTCGTAAAAGGTGGGTCTTACAGTATATCATTATTGCCTTCATCTGAATCTGTAGAGTATTTGGCTCCATATTCCATTAGCGAATTATTTGGCAGCCATTTTGAGCCGATGCATAAGCCATAAGCTTTAACTGTGATGCATACATGAAACTCAGGAATGAATGAAATATGTGGTGAATCCCAGTTCACCTATTTTATTGTTCTTTGGTCCTCGATCCTCGCTTGACCGGGAAGTTGTTCCTGTCGGCTGATGTGAGTAACATGGCTGGCCTATATGGCTGTAGGAGTTTAGAGAGGTAAGGAAACTATAAGTAGAATTTTGAAATTTATTCTAAAGTTAACAGGGAGCCAATGTAGGGAAGCCAAGACAGGTGTAATGTACCCCCACTTCCTTGTTCCAGTTAAAAGATGGGCTATAACTGAAGATACATAAGTGCATCCTTTGTGGAAATTTGTTATGGATTGACATGGCCCCTAATCAGATTCACATAAAGGATCAGAGGAAAGGACGCCTCATGTCAGTTAAAACGTGTTTCCATGCATCTTATATGGGCGGGGCTAAGATGCAAGGAAAGGACGGAAGTGAGGGGAGACACAGATGCAATAAGTGGAATTGGGATTCACCTATTGCTACGTCCCTGTACAGTAAATGCAGTGCCAACATCCGAGTTGTCAATTTTCTTCTTCAACATTTTAAAGCAGCGTTGAAGCCTCTGTAAATGCAGGCAAATGTCAGAATAAACCAACAGAATATTTGAAAACAACATTTCATGAATCTGTCTCTGTTGGATCTTGAAGTGTGTGTTTACTGGAAGCCTGTGGCGGTTGTGAATCACGGCAGAAATGGAGATAAAGGCTTCAAGAACAGCAAAGGATGTTGCATCTTTTAGAAAGAGGCATTGACATTAGACCCTCATGACAAATGGCTTGTGTTGCGCATCTGATGCTTTTTCTTTATTTTTTAGTGTGATTATTTGTGTGTAGCCCACCACCGCAAACAGCTGATCAAGTGCCAAACCTTTAAAGTGGATACAGTGGATTACACAGGCTCTTTGGTTTGGATCATTTGAACCATCAGTCACATTTGTAATTGCTGTGTCTTTGCTGTAATCAGTAAAATTAGCACAACCATAAACTATCAAGATTGCCAGGGTGCCTCTGGAGTGAATGACAGTTATTTACAGTTTGTTTGTGTGTTAACATGTTTTTCCTCTGCTCTCCAGGAAACCAGTAAAACAATATATTAGTGTACAGTGGGGCTCATTCAGCCTGAACTAGAAACCTATTTAGCTGATCACTGGTGTGTGTAAAAATGCACTTTAAACAGGAAATTGTTCTTTTGCTTGTGTGTGTGTGTTTAGATGGACCACGGCCATCCCAAAAGGAGATCATCTCACTCAGAGCCTTCATGCTTCTCTTCCTCAAACAACTCATACTAAAGGTGCAGTGAGGGAAACCGAAATCTAAAATGTGTGTGCGTAGGATTGCTTTGTAGATCAGCATCATGAATGAAGCGCTGTAGCTTTGACTGTATGTGGTTTTATTGATTTATTCCTGCATTTACCTGTTTGTGAAATTGTTGCTGCCTTACAATTAAAACATCATCCGAGAATAGAAGAAACAACAGATGTAAAAACAACAAATTATTTGGGTAAAAGCTGTCTTGTCTGTTTTTCACAGGACCGGGGCGTGAAGGAGGACGAGCTGCAGAGCATTCTCAACTACCTATTGACCATGCATGAGGTACATGCTAACTTCTGTGTTAGAAGTAGAAATGCACTGTGAGAGAAAGAGAAGGCAAAAGAGGGAAGCAGCGAGACAGTGAGAGCGGTTGAGTGGAGCTGGTGGCAAAATGTGCATTATAATTTGTAGGCTGGAGTTATGGTCCACTTACACGAGTGAGAGTGTGAGTCAGCTTCGGCACTGTGACAGCATGAAAAATGGTGCAACAATGGATTGAACAGAATGTACTCTTCTGTAACAATTGTATCTATTCTTGCTGTGAAATACCACCTTCTCTTCCACAATCCTCCCTTCGTGTCCACCCATACAACTCTCTTCTGTTCGTCTGTCCTGTAGGGCTCCTGCTTCTTCCTCTTTCATTCTCCTGTTCAACTTTGCTTTCTTCCCTCTGCAGGATGAGAATATCCATGATGTGCTGCAGCTGTTGGTGGCACTTATGTCTGAACACCCAGCTTCCATGATCCCTGCATTTGACCAGAGAAATGGAATAAGGTGACATTTATAAAATATGACTGTAATATTTTGTCTGAACACTTTTTATTTAGATTTTGATTAGACCTTTGCCATTTATATATTTTTATTACATGTAACTGACACACACACACACATGCAGAGCAACAGCAGCAGTGCACATCCACTTTAATATTTATTACAATAGAAATAAATAAATAAATTTAAAGACCACCCATTATACAAGAGAAATCTATTTTCAGATATTTAAAATGCACATTTCTTATAACCGATCTGTTCTAAAATCAGAGAGATTTAGATTTAATTTGCACTATTGTATAAAATAACATTCTTCCCCTCTGTTTTGATTGTATGATTTGTCTGATGAGCAAATGAAGAATGGTGCAGAAACCAGAACATAAATGCTTTACTGTATATTTAAGCCATTTTTCAGTTACAGCACAGATTTTAAGTACACAAAGGCTTCAAGCTGCAGCCGAGCACAGCTACACATGGATGTCTTTCTGGTTGCTATGGAAACTCTTCTGTTTCTGCAGAACTAGTTAGCAAACTGTGTTGTGTTTTGTGTTCTCATTTTTCTTTTTGTTCTTATGTCCTCGGAGTACACTGCTTTGAAGAAAATGCCTCTGTCAGCGCACATGTTAACTTACTGTAGATGATGTTTACTCAGTATCAGAGCAAGTGTTCACTACACACAACTTGCTTTTGGCCTAAATATAAGGTGTTTTGATTCTTTCACTGCCATGTAGTCATGTCATTTTTGTCTTTGTGTTGCAGGGTGATTTGCAAGCTCCTGGCCTCTAAGAGCGAGAGTATACGCGTCCAAGCCCTCAAAGTCTTGGGCTATTTCCTCAAACACCTTGGTCACAAGTAAGTACTTCGTTATGTGTGTAATGTTTACCTGGTGTTTTCTTTTGTGTGGGGACAGGTGTTCAGCAAATGGTGAATCACCAAAATAAGGAAACACTTACAGTCAGGAACAGAAGTATTTGAACACCCTGCGATTTTGCAAGTTCTCCCACTTAGAAATCATGGAGGAGTCTGAAATTCACATTGTAGGTGCATTCCCACTCAGAGATAGAATTAAAACAAATTTCAGGAAATCACATTGTATGATTTTTAAAGAATTTATTTGTCTTGCACTGCTGAACATAAGTATTTGAACACCTGAGAATTCTGGCTCTCAAAGACCTGTTACTGTGCCTTGAAAAGGTCCACCTCTACTCCACTCATTAATCTAAATTAGTAGCACCTGTCTGAGCTCTTTAAAGACACCTGTCCACCCCACAGTCAGTCAGATGCCAACTACTACCCTGGGCAAGACCAAAGAGCTGTCAAAAGACACCAGAGACAAAATTGTGGACCTCCACAAGGCTGGAAAGGGCTATGGGGCAATTGCCAAGCAAATAGATCAACTGTTTGAGCAATTGTTAGAAAATGGAAGAGGCTAAAGACGACTGTCAGTCTCCCTCGGACTGGGGCGCCATGCAAGATCTTACCTCGTGGGGTATCACTGATGATAAGAAAGGTGAGGAATCATACAATGTGATTTCCTGAAATCTTTATTTTTAATTCTGTCTCTCAGAGTGGGAATGCACCTACAATGTGAATTTCAGACCCCTCCATGATTTCTAAGTGGGAGAACTTGCAAAATCGCAGGGTGTTCAAATACTTCTGTTCCTCACTGTAAATGTTTTAGAGAAGGCTAAGGAGATATAGGTCTGAGAGTGAGAAAACACACTGCTCTAAAAAGTGACAAAGCTAAGCAGTGCAGTCTCCAGTGAGCCTCGGGAGTGTTTGTTTGTCTGTGTATGTGAAGATTATGTCCTCATCATCACATCCAGGCAGAATAATCATTTTGACAGCGTGCACTCACAGGGAGGTGGAACCTTGATGAACCGCAATGAATGCTGGGGGATTTATGCATCCCATGTGACATACATGCTCCTCGCTGCACAGCAGGGGAGCGGGCTGCGTCTCTGCACCTGAGCCCCTGCACATTCAGTCCCTCACCTACTAAATATCTGCTCGAACCAAACATCCTGTACGGCTGCCTCCTTAGGTTTGCATGTGCTTGATCTGGGTAGTTATTTATGGATACATTAAACAGCACACAGTGCAGCCAAAGACATGTCAATATATTTTCAACAGTGTTAAATAAAACCTAAATCATTTGAACATAACTTATTTAGTGTGATTTATAATTAATGTGATGAATTATCATCTTGGAAAAAACATTTATAATCATGTTAATTTTGTAGGTATTCACTTCTTGTTCTCATTGGTCCCATCATAACTGACAGGGCCACATGGTAGCACCTGTCAGTATCAGACTGTCCTCAGGCCAGTGACCATCATCACTTTGAGCTGTTGTAAATTTTGTTATGAATGAGGCTGTGTGTGTGTGTGTGTGTGTGTGTGTGTGTGTGTGCGCCTTTGCAGGAGGAAGGTAGAAATCATGCACACACACAGTCTGTTCACGCTGTTGGGCGAGAGGCTGATGATGCACACCAACACTGTCTCTATCACCACCTACAACACTCTGTATGAGGTTGGTAGAAATTTTGGCATTGAATCATTCACTGCATTACTATAGCAATGTACATGAAGTGATGCACTTTTAGTCTGTTTCGATTGGTCAGATTTCAAGTAGTCTTTGTGACAGATGTTGATCTTCTTTCTGTGCAGATTCTGACAGAGCAGGTCTGTACTCAGGTGGTTCACAAACCCCACCCCGAGCCTGACTCCACTGTCAAGATCCAGAACCCCAGTAAGTACTAAAACACTGTGTAGCCTGCCGTGGTGAAAGACGTACTCTGGGTCCATAGTTATCAAGCATCTCAGAAGAGGAAATCATTCCCAAGTGGTCAAAAATTCTCAGAATGGAACATTTTTGGTCCTACTTTGTGGCTCTGGGTGTCGTAAATGTTGACGTCACACGGGAGTGCGATTTCTCCTCCCTGTAGGTAAGAGGAGGATGCTTCATAAATAACTTAAATAACCTACTCTGAGGTAGGAGCTTGTTTAATCCTAAATTAGCTTTCAGTATGACTCCTCAGACTGATTCTGAGACGCTTGATAAATACGGGCCCAGATTGTTTACTTGGGTAAAATTAGAAACACTACAGTATAAAAATACTGTGTTACAAGTAAAAGTCCTGCATTCAAATGATTTATGTAAAAGTACAAAAGTATTAGCATAAAATGTATTTAAAGTACCAAAAGTAAAAGTACTCATTATCCAGAATGGTGCAGTTCACATTAATGTATCATATTATTGGGCTATATTTATTGATGTATTATTATGTACATCACATTTAAGTACAGATACCTTAAATTTGTACTTGGGTACAGTACTAAAGTAAATGTATTTACCTTCTTCCCCCCCTCTGGTAGCCTGCATCTCTCTGTCTCTCCGGCTTCTTTGGTCTGCCAAATTATGCAGTGTTGATTTAATTTGAGTAAACAAGCAACAAAGCCTGAATTCAGCGGTCAACACTTCTGCTGTCTCTCACTTATTGATCTGCCTCACACTCTCCTTTCTCTTATATTTTTTCTCTTATTCTGGATACGTTTTAGATATTTGCTTCTCCTACTCTCTCATCTTATTCTTTTCCCCATTACCCTATGTTTGCCCCCCACCTAGTGATTCTAAAGGTAGTGGCGACCCTGCTGAAGAACTCCACTCCCAGTGCGGAGCTGATGGAAGTCAGGAGACTCTTTCTTTCGGACATGATAAAACTCTTTAATAACAGCCGCGAGAACCGGCGGTAAAAGCACACAAATGACTACACAATTATTCAGCTGTGTCATTTGCATCGGTGTTTGTTATATTTTTTCATTAAGCTCATGCTGCAGTTCATCTCACATACAGTGTTGATGTTGTGTACTAGCTGTCTGCTGCAGTGCTCTGTGTGGCAGGACTGGATGTTCTCCCTCGGGTACATCAACCCCAAGAACCCTGAGGAGCAGAAAATCACTGAGATGGTGTACAACATCTTCAGGATCCTGCTCTACCATGCTATCAAATATGAATGGGGAGGGTGGAGGGTCTGGGTTGATACCCTGTCCATTGCTCACTCCAAGGTGAGAATGGCTTAATCTTTTTTTAGGCAGGATATTTTGGCAGTGATAATCATTTCAAGGTGTAGATGTTTTGGCAGTGATAATCATTTCAAGGTATAGATGTTTTGGCAGTGATAATCACAAGGTATAGATGTTTTGGACTGAAGCTCTCATAACCGAACAAAAATGTGTTGATTTATATATACTGACTGTTCCAACACTTTCAAGGCCCAAAATGATTCATCACAGATAGAGTTTCAATAACTGATCCCCTTTCCTTTCACTGTTCAGTGGAGGAATTTAACTGACCTATTTTCTCATGGCAGTGCAATTGAGAGCGACATTATGGATGACTGTAATTGTCCTGTTAGGCTGGTGTCCTAGTTTTATCTATTCGGTCTTTGGCATAGATGATCTATGAGACCCACAAGGACTACCTGGTGGGGACATTATTGATGTTGAGGTTAACTATTGTCAGTGCTTGTGTTCTGATCACATATCCAATTATATCCTCACCATCTGTCATAGGTGACCTACGAAGCCCATAAGGAGTACTTGGCTAAGATGTATGAAGAGTACCAACGTCAGGAGGAGGAAAACATGAAGAAGGGGAAGAAAGGCTCTGTGTCCACCATTTCTGGGCTTTCCGCTACACCAGCCCCTGTTGTCAATGGCAACCTGGAGATTGATGACAACTCCCAGACGCAGACACCGGAGAGTGAGGCTGAGTACAGCGAAGGGGCTGGCGGAGACTCGCGCAACCTCTTAGCTGAAGGTGCTGTGAAGCGAACCAACGGAGAAGCCCTGGCACCCGGGGAGCAGAGTGCTGGTCCAGGGGTGAGGGTGGAGGTCCATGACCTGCTGGTGGACATTAAAGCAGAGAAAGTAGAGGCCACAGAAGTGAAGCTGGATGACCTGGACTTGTCTCCAGAAGGCCTTAGTGGAAGTGGAGGTGGGGCAGGAATGGAGAACGGACCTCTTGTAGAGGTGGACTCTCTCCTGGACAGTGCTTACTGCGCTGTAGTTCAGAACCTAAATGGGAATCTGGCACCTAAAGATGACACGCCGGGCTCGGTGGTTGGGGTGGGGTCAAACCTGGGGCTTTCAGGTGTCAACCTTGAGGATGACGGGAACATGGGTCCACTCATCACACTGGCTGATGAGAAGGACAGTGTCCCAAGTAACAATGGATTTCTTTTCAGCAAGGTAGGATGTTATATGGAGATTTTTGTCACTAGAAGATAATCTAATATATGGGGCAACATCTTCATTTGCTGACCTAGAATGCAATACCACCAATTAGTAGTAGAGTTTCTATCCTTTGTAGTCTTTTTACTTTCCCAAAATAAAAGAAGCTTTTGCTGCAAACCTTTTTCTAATTTCTTCATCCTCTTCTAATTTCTTCATCTCTTCCAGGTCGATGAAAAACTGCTTCCAGCTTTGGCAGCTACAGATCCTCTTGTACTGCCCAGTCCAGACCAGCCCACTCCATCTGGTCCAGTCTCAGCTCACTCTATCACCAGTGCCAGCGATGACCTCAGCCTACTGGCCCATATGACTAGCTGTGGCTCAGATTTAACGCAGCCCCAGAGCCACACTACGGGGGAACTTCCAGAGGACGGGCCCTTCAAGATCCAGAGCCCCCTTGCTGACATCAGCTCCATTGCTGAGGCCGAGTGCCGAACCCAGATCCAGGGAGCCTCTAGAGCAGATTTCCCAGAGGGAGAGGGCACATCCATGGCAGAAGGAGAAGCTGCAGGGCTGAAGACCGGTGGAGACACAGCTAGTACCACCTCTGATACAGAGAGGTCAGATGATGGGAAAGACAAGGACATGAAAAAGATCCAAACTACAGCAACTACTCAGGTGTGTTGATGTGTGTCTGATTTTGCTGTTCACACAAGGCTGATAGTAAGTTATAGGGTCCCTCAAAATGGACTGAGCATGGGCTCTGTCCGAGTGATCATTGATATGTTGTTAATATACAGTATGTCTTCAGGATCAATGGAATCATTCTCCAAGCATGTTTTTTCCTGTTGTCTTTCAACTAAAACCTGGGGAGCTTTGAGTGGCTTTGCCTAGTTGTTATTTTATACCGTTGGAATCTCCTGAAACAAAATCAACATGGGGAAACTGCAAATACAATCACAGTCTGCTCTGTGGGTCACTGACCTGATATAGGAGGGAGGGTTCAACAGCCTTGGACAAGGTCACCTCAGTAGCAGTAAGGACTGAGAAGGAAGCGCACTTTACACTTTTTCTCAACTGGTCCTGCAAGTTCAGGGATTGAACAGATGAACACAAATCAACCTCCAGCCTTTAGGTCACTGCTGCCCCTGTGTGATTGGTTGTGTAGGTCAGCCAAGCACAGGTTGTCTCAGCAGAAAAGCCAAGTGACATCCACACATGAAGTCCTTAATATCTCAGTCAATTCATAATAAAGAGTCCAAAAGTGTCTTGTTTTATGAATCTGAATTTCATAACTGTTTATATACCATATTTTATATTAGACTTTTAAGATATGTGAGACCAACTCTTTACTGCCCACCCACTGCAGGCCCTTCATGGTCGTACTGCAGCTCAGTTGGAGCGGGACCTACGAGTTGATCTCGGTTTCAGAGGCATGCCCATGACAGAAGAGCAGCGCCGGCAGTTCAGCCCCGGCCCGCGCACGACCATGTTCCGCATCCCAGAATTCAAGTGGTCTCCCATGCACCAGAGGTTGCTCACTGACCTGCTGTTTGCCCTGGAAACTGACGTGCATGTGTGGAGGAGGTGAGTTAGTGAGTTTGAGATGTGTGATCATCACTTTGAAAAATCCTGTAACTGTAGTTTGGGACAACTCTCTGATATATCACTATAATAGCAAGATATTCAAAAAGCTAATACCACTACTGTTTTATGTATGGATCACATGCATTTTAAATTAGATTAGGCTGAGGATATGCTAAAAATGAAGTGATACCTATGATGATTCAATTTCAACAACTCTGTCCAACTCTTATTTTCCATTTCAGTCACTCCACCAAGTCAGTTATGGATTTTGTGAACAGCAATGAGAACATCATCTTCGTCCACAACACGATCCACCTCATTTCTCAGATGGTGGACAACATCATCATTGCCTGTGGAGGCATCCTGCCTCTCCTGTCTGCTGCCACCTCCCCTTCTGTAAGTGGCTCTACTCCGCCCCTCTGTGGAAGGAGAGAGAACTGCAGGTCAACAGCTGCTTCATAGGCCTGTAAATCAGGTGTTGGTGCCAGACAGACTTTGCAGAACCTGCCAAAGCTCATTCCCCCGATGTTGAGATGATCTCGCAGCTCTGAATAGATTAAAGCATTTGTTGTATATATTTCTTTGTAGCTTTTTTCAAACCTATAAAATCATGAAAGATAAAAACGACCTTAGCCAAAAGTTCGGTTTAGTGTAGCTGTGAATTTAAAAACGAGTAAATTAATGAAACTTTAAGGAACATTTTCTTAAATCTTCTCATCTGTATCCCCATATATTTAACAGTCAACCTAACAATTGCACAGTATTTTAACCTTTATTTGATCTTTGTTCTAATCCTTTTAATTAACTACCTATTTAATTTGATAGTTAACCTATTTATTTTAATCATCTTTCTTTTTTCTTTTCCTCTCTGTGTTACATGTTTTTTCTTGTCTTTTTTGTCTCTGTTTGTGTCTGTTTTTGCATGTGCAGAGTTCTAAGAGTAGTGCCAACACTGTAAGTTGTGGTTTCCTCCTCTCTTTTTATTCTACTAATACTTTCTTCTGGTTTATTTACCATTGTGACTGGCACTAACCCTTGCCTGTCTGATATCCATAGTAGTGTTTCTCTTTGTTGTGCTCCTTTGCTGCTATTACTCCCCCATATACTGTTTGTATTTTCTGTGGGTATGCATTGCTCACGCTGCCTCAGTGTATCTGGTTAAAGATATATGATAATCTAACACTTTTAGAATATTAGACAAATAAGGGGGATATACTAAAAAGCACTGTGATGTTCCGAGAGAGTAGATATATTTAGAGGTGAAAGTAGATATAGAGTGTATTTTAGGGGAGCAAAAGCATGAGAGTTCTCCAGAAGTCCTTGGGGGTTGCACCTGCTAAGCGTGTCCCATTTTTATCAACACAAAAGAAGGCAGGAGGAGCCGCACCCCAGAGGGGGTCAAAGGGAGAGGAGGTGACCCCTGTTCCCGGGGGAGGAGGCACAGGGGGAGAGGTGCGTAAAGAACCTAAGAGTCCCACCGTCACCTGAAGAGCTAAGAGCACTAATCCAAGCCTTCTGTCCTCACCTGTTGTGTCTGTTATTCCTCAGATGTGTGTTCTCACTGATGAGCCTCCAAATGCTTGCACTTTTTTGACTTTTTACAGCCCTGCACATCCTGCACACATAGACACAACAAGCCACACACTGCCTTCAGATCTATTTTTACCAACCTGCTAATTAAATGCGCTGGTTGGTGTTAACATTTGGGGACTAAAATACCCTGTATTGTAGGTTTGCTTTACCTGTCTCTGCACTGCGACTGTTTCTGCTAATAAGCCACGCTGCTACTGTCCAAACCCTGCTGTTACCATTACCTGTGTGTCATCAAGCTGTACTTCTGTTAGTTTTACACTGGATAACTGGCAGTGTGTGTGTATTCTTCCTCCTTTTCTCAGACGGAGTTGGAGAACATCGAGGCGACACAGGGCATGTCTTCAGAGACAGCAGTTACCTTCCTGTCTCGTCTCATGGCCATGGTAGATGTGTTGGTGTTTGCCAGCTCCCTCAACTTCAGTGAGATTGAAGCAGAGAAGAACATGTCCTCAGGAGGGCTGATGAGGCAGTGCCTCCGCCTGGGTGTGTTCTAATTTGAAATATTCAGTTTTGACCACAATGTTAAATCTAAGCTGGGGAGAGACTCACACGCAGCTTCTTCTCGAGGAGGGCTGCAACTAAGTTATTTTCATTACCAGTTATTTGGTCTACTTTTCATTTATCTTTTAATCTGTAAAATGTCAGAACAAAATTTCCCAGAGGTTGCATCCAACATTTCTCACTGTGTTCAGCAAAACCAGTATATTCAAATTACAATGCTTTATAAATGAATTTAAAAATATTTGTC
>NW_018128117.1:395869-414258 GCF_001952655.1 Monopterus albus
TCTATTAAAAATAGTGTTGCGGAAAAAAAGGGGTGCACTGTAATAAATGTGCTTACTATCGCACCAGATTTCTCTTAATTTGTATATTTTAATCCCTGTGCATAACTTGGACTGTTAAATTTTGTCTGTTATTTCTGCTTACCCTGTTAAAGGTTGTTAAAGGGGGCTAGATCCCATCCCAGAATGCAATGCGAGATACAGAGCAATAATCTGTCCAGGTTGTCAGTCTATAACAGGGCTTATGTGTAGCATGTAATTAAAGCTTCAACAAATAGTCAATCAATTTTTCAATTACCATAAAGTACAGTAATTGATTAAAAGTCATTTTTATGGTTCCAGGTTCTTAAATCTACAGTACACTACCAGTCAAAAGTTTGGACATGCATTCAGTCCAATGAGAATGTGTGTCTGCACTTTGATTTGCTTTTTTGTTGTTGTTCATAAATTATAGTAAAAATGATATTGTGAGAAGCATTTAACGCAGTTTTATGGATGAAACAAATCACTGATACAAATGAATTTGCAGTGAAAATAATCATTATCTGCATTCCAGCCCCATATGTGATTTATACTGCATGTTCATAATGAGGTTATTTGTCATGTAGTGCATCAGAAAGCGCAAAAAACAGAAGTCAGTGAACAAGTCACGGGACTTATATATGCTTCTGTTTCTAAAACGGAAATCTTACATGAAGTGTGATACTTACATGTCTCCTCTCTGCCTCTGTGTCTACATCAGTGTGTTGTGTGGCAGTGAGGAACTGTTTGGAGTGTAGGCAAAGACAGAGAGATCGAAGCTGCAAGTCCTCCTTAACCAGCAGCAAGTCACAGGACAGCCTCCACAGTGCCTCCACCACCAGCAAGGTACCACACATCCAGACAGATCATAAGCATATCCTGCACACAGCACTTAAAATCTGACAGAAACATGCATATGTATGGCGCAGCGCATTTGACAATCTGTTTTCCATATTTAGCAGGATCCAGACAGACTCCTGCAGGATGTAGACATCAATCGTCTTCGAGCTGTGGTTTTCAGAGATGTGGTAAGAGTGTGTGTGTGTTAGTGTATTTAAAATATAGACAATATATGTCTAGTTATAAATATAAGGAAAAATGCCTGAATGTTTTTTACTGAATAAGTGCATTTGTGTGTTATTTTGCCATAGGATGACAGTAAGCAGGCTCAGTTCCTGGCGCTGGCAGTTGTCTACTTTATCTCAGTTCTCATGGTTTCTAAGTACCGGGACATTTTGGAACCCCAGCGAGAGATTGGCAGGTCCACCAGCCTATCGGGGAGAAGCATCCGCCACCCAACCAGTACAGGTGATTCTCTCATTCTTTTTCTGCAATATCTTCAGTAATACAGGGTGACCTTGGATGAGCCAGTGGTGACTCATCATTGTAGCGTTGGTGTAATGAGTACAGGCTTCAGATGAACAACAGTCCCAATGTCAAGAATATGAGATCATCAGAGTAAGAAAGAATGGCAGAGAAATGAAAGGAAGAGGAAACAGCTGAGAATGAAATGTTAAAAACAAAATGTAGAATTTCTTGAAAATGCATATTACAACCATTTGTGTAAATAAATCATATTGCACCCTCTATGCATTCCTCATTCCTCCAGAGCACCCATCCACAGCATTTCCTGACCGTGACAAACAGACCCCCACCCCTGTGGATGACTCTCCCCGGGCCGGCCTCCCGCACACAGACTCAGGCATCGGAGAGGAGGGCCACGTGGCTGGGTCCCTGAATGGCTCAGAGATGGGCCTAGGACTTGGCCTCAGCCTGGTGGGGAGAGAGACGGACAGAGACATGGGAGTAGGAGGAGGCGGGGGAGGAGGCACAGATCTGTTGTGCAGTTTGTCGTCAGATATTAGGAGGTCACAGGAGAGCCTTCTGGATTCCCCACACAACCCCAGCTCCACATCCAACTCTAGCCAAGCCCCGCCTTCATCCATCTCCAGCATTAGTCAAACAAACAAAGGCATCAATGTCAAGGTGAGTCTGTGGGACCCCAATTCACACCGGGCTGCTTGCATTCATATCTGTCTTGCATCTATCCTATACAGTCTCAACTGTCAGTTTGCTCTTGATTTAATTTCTGCAGCCAGTATGCAACATGTTTTGTTATGTAAATGAATAATAGATAAATATGGTCCAGTGCAGCCAGGAAATGCACTTCAATTTAATCTGTGCTACTAATTTAAATATAATTTAAGAAGTTGGAAAACAGCCAAGAATTAGTCAAGCCATAAAACTCCTAACACTTTTAGCAGCTTTTGTCTTACAGTCATCAGTTTTGTTGTTCTCTCTGAAATGCAGGAGATCCTGAAGAGCTTGGTGGCTGCTCCAGTTGATGGTGGGGATTTGGGACAGGAGTCAGGGCCGACGCCCTATCACCCAGACCCTGCCCTGAAGACGCACCCCATGCTGCCCATGCAGTTCCACTCGTTCGACAGGTCAGTCCCAGTTTCTGTTTAATCAACAAGAGGCAGCAGAACCAACAGAGATGTCAGTACTGCTTGATACAGTCGTCGGTTAACTGTGTGTTATATACACTACCAGTCTGGACACACTATCCCTTTCAGTTCAGTGGGAGACTGGTTCCAGACTTTTGACTGGTAGTTTAAAACAGACATTCATTTTGAGAATTCTCTTATACTGTACAGTAATATAATAGTCTTCTAAGAATAGAGATATTGTTGCTGGGTGATAAAATTGCTGGACATGAAGGCTGCACAGAGTTGTAAAGGTTCTTCTCTTTCCCAAACAGTAAACCAGGAGACTCTCTACTGAGTGACAACCTCCTTATATCTCCTGTGAATCACTTAGTCTCCTGATCTGTGGCAGTCCTTGAGAGCAAAGTAATCGATTGAAGCCGGTGTGCCTAATAGATCACAGATGGCTCCATAGCCATCTCCAAGATGTTCTCCTAATGTGTCAAGCCTGTCTGACTCATGGAGACAGGCTTGATACATTGTCCATATAAAATAATGGAAAATACATACAGGCAGTATTGTAGTAGTGTTGTTAAACAAAGAAATGTTAGTTCTTACCCATACTTGAAATGCTCACCATGAAAAAGAGAAGTGGTTTCTCAATGGATCCAAGGTTAAAATATGCACATAAATAGAATTTTATCATTTTTGTTCTATCTTTGTTTTTATATAATTAGTTCCCAACACTCAAAATATCCTTCCCAAAACTGACTTCAGTAGGTTAAACATCTATGACACTTTTAGTATCACTGTATTGGTATAAACCAACTATAAACAAGCTGACACATGTGAAGCTATCATCTCAGTGGCAGCTGAAGTCTACTGTACATTAGGGTACCATTACACAGAACTAAGGTATCACTGAGCAGCATTTAATTAAGAATATTTTGTGTGTGCAGGTTTGTCTTATGCCTTTGTGTCTCATCTCATACAGGAGTGTTGTGGTTCCCGTCAAAAAGCCACCACCTGGCAGCCTGTTGGTCAACACGGTGGGCACACCCACCACTAGCGGAGCGGCCGCTGCTGGCAGCACACCCAACATTTTTGCTGCTGCAACAGCAACACCCAAGAGCATGATCAACACTACAGGTGAGAGACAGCACACAGATATTGTGCACTTGCATCTTTTCAGTCTGCATTTAATAATAGACAATCTGAGAAAGACCGTTCCAATTCAAAGACTGCTCAAGGAAGCACAGTTGAGTTTCTACAAAATATTTTGATGCATTTCTCTGCTGTCACTTTGAACACGCTACAATAGAAACAAACTCCTTTTATGATCATCTTTGTATATTTAATAGACAAATAGAGTTGCAGAAAACAGTAAAAAGTTGATATTTTAGCCATTAGCTGGAATGCTAATTCAGTGACTATGTACTTTTTACACAGCTCACATTTACTGTATTTAGGAAACAACATATAAGAAAAATATGTTTCAGATATTCTTTGACACTTGTATGATATTAAATATGAATAAACCTAGTGAAACATAATAATTCGATACACCTGACCTGATATGCAGATCAGTGATGTTTTACACAGCAAATCCGCTGTAGCAGAGTGGATTTGTATTCACGTCTTTGTCAGCCTGTCAGATATATTGTAATGTATGATACATGCATAATGGACAAGGAAGGTATTGGTTCCCTGAAATGGATTCTGTATATTGATTGCAAAGCTATTTTCACAAAAAGGGCCCATTACCAGAGGACAATCAGCTGCATGTCCAAAGAAATGCTATCCAAATTGAATTTGCAGCTGATCAGGACATTAATACATTTCCTTTATTATTACCCTGCACGCTAATCTTGGTCTTGCTTGATTCATGCTGCTGTAATGCTACTTTTATTTCTCCTCACTTTGCTTGCTGTTTCTCTGTCTTGTCTAGGTGCCACAGATTCTGCCTCCTCTTCCTCCTCCTCCTCCTCGTCGTTTGTCAATGGTGCGACTAGTAAAAATCTGCCAGCGGTGCAGACGGTGGCACCCATGCCGGAAGACACTATGGAGAATATGAGGTCAGTGCTGTCACCATCACAAAGCTCTTAATCTCTTCAGCCATTCACTTTCCTCCTGTGCTTTCTTTTTTTTCTCCTTTTGGCTTTTGTTTTATTAATGTGTCTGTTTTCTTGGGTGCCTGTTCCTTTTTACATTTCATTCCTTTCCCTGTTCATTTCACACACCTTCCCAAAGACCAGTAGTTCATACTCACAGTCATTACTGATACTGTATTGCACAGCAGGGTGATGTGGGTTTTGTCTGGAATTGGGAACAATTGAAATGAACCTTCATCCTTTTTGAGGTCTAGGTACCCATACCTGATATTAGTCATGATCTTGCTGATAAGTAGATGCAAAAACATTTTGACATGTTAAAATGATTCATCTCTTTTCAAACAAGACAGAACTTTAGTTGCTAATTTGACACTTGTACTGAGAAAATACTACCACTTATTAATCCAACTTTAACGATGTCTTAAACTCAACAGTCTTGATGTATTTCATAGTGCTTCTCATAAACATAAATGTGTTTTGTGTTTCCATACTCTGTATAGGCGGCTAACACCAAAGAAAATATCAAATGAACAGCAATATGTGACTGTTAATAGTTAGGAAATAGCACTGCAATAATAAATACTGCATAATTCTGTTGAACAATGTAGCAGTTTGTACTGTAACAATTGTGTTTATGCACTCTCTGCTTAGGCATGAGACAGTTTGTTATATCTGCAGTTACTTGTGCTGTGTAAAAGTACACATGCATGTAAGTGGGTGGGTGCGTGTGTGTGCATGTGTTTCTTAATCAGTGTGCATGTCTGTATGTGTGTGGTTTGTATTGCAGTGCCTATTGTGAGGTGGCGCAGTGTGCGCTGCGGAGCGGTCAGACGCCCCCTGAGCTCAAGTCTTTTAGCTCTCTGGCAGGCTTCCAGGCAGCCCCCCGAGATGCAGGACAGTGCTTTAGGCAAGGAGATACTCGTTCTGTCCCCATACCCACCCTCTGCCCCACCTCCACCACACACCTCTGCTATGCCCGGCCACTACTAAATGTTCCCAGAATGCCATGCGAGAAAGGACAGATATGTTTGCTACCAGCTTCATCACTTTTGTTTTTGGCCAGCAGCTCATGTTTTTTATATTTGCAGTAACATAGTCAAATCTGTCACTTCTGGCATGGCCATCTTCTCACACTAACCCAGAACTCAAGATCAAAACCTGACTTTGCAAATAACTCAAGGTACTGGTTTAAGCCGACTTGAGTGCTTGTTTTTACCTGCACTGCAAATGTCACTTACCTGGTATGCAGGTTAAAACAAATACAATTTGCTTTAGAAATCACATGCTTATAAGACCAAGAATATGTACTTTACGGCTATTATGACTTTGCTGTACTCTCTTCCTTCTTCATTTTTAAACTCAACATAGAATAGAAAAAATATTTTATTCTACACTTGATCTACACTTGCACACACCAACAGCACTAATATAAAGATGTGTAGCATTTACCAGACAGGTTAATATACAATATATACTATGTTTTCCAATGCAAAATATGGGCCGTTTTGGTTAAGATGTTAAGTTGATTAGCACATTGATTAGCCTTTAAACTGTAGGACTGTGTTACCATAACCAGTACTAACCCAGGCATGGTGCTTTCATAACGAACTGTCACTACATACTCTTTGATTCTCTACTGTGTCTTCTGTGTTTATTTCAGATATTATGCCTTCCTCCTCATGTCCTCCCTTTTCTCACCCATCACTCTTCGTTTCTTTCTTGCATGTTTTTCTTGCACCCTTTCTCACCTGCTGTAAATCCCCCGAGCATTTCTTCACATGCTTTTCTACCCTCATCTGTATGTTTTATCTTCACACTATTCTTTTCATCTTCACTTATTTCTACCGCAGTATCACCACCAAGCTCGAGCGCGCTCTGGAGAAGGTGGCCCCCTTGCTGAGGGAGATTTTTGTGGACTTTGCCCCCTTCCTGTCCAGGACGCTGCTGGGTAGCCATGGGCAGGAACTGCTCATAGAAGGTACAGGTGCTGTACACGGCTCCTTTTTTCTAACTGGCGTCTCTTTGTGGAGTCTCCCCATTCACTGTCCCTCACCGCAGTGTTTGAGTGAGAGGAGGAGAAATGAGTGAAGAAGTGTACATGTGATTGTTTGAACGTGTGTCTGAGCTTCACTCATTCGTCAAACAGGTATGATGTCTGTATTTTGCATCATTTTCAACTAGCTAGCTAGATAATGTCCACATCTTTAGATTAGATTATATGTAATTTTTAGAATGAATTCTGCTCACATCGTAGTTCGTACTAATGATGCATTCCTCCCCCTGCCCACCTGCTTCCTGGCATTCTGTTGTCTTGATCCACTGTCTCTATGTTGATCTCTCCCTCTACTCACTTCCTGCTCCCTCCCCTCTCACCCCCTCCTCCCTCCTCCCTCATCCCCTCCTCTACTGTTTGATCCTGTCTTTTCTGTGGCATGCTTTTTATAAACTTTGACTATGACGACTGTACACAATTGCAGAAACTACTGACACTACAGTGTCTTTTTTGATGATATTTTTGTGTTGCAGCGGTGTGTGTGTGTGTGTGTGTGTGTGTGCGTGTGTGCATGCATGCCCGAGATAAACAAAGAGAGGCTCCTGACTGTGCTGTATGTCTTTGTCTTGCAGGTCTGGTGTGTATGAAGTCTAGCACGTCTGTGGTGGAGCTTGTAATGCTGCTCTGTTCTCAGGTTGGTTATTCCCCACTCCTCCTATCTGTCCTCGCACATACTGTGTGATCAATTCTGTCAAAGCCGCAAAACATTGTCATTAATATGTCACATTTCCTACTCATTTTTAAAGTTATTTAGTCTTTTTTATGGCCATAATAATTGGCAAAGCCTAGTGCATGCATGAAGCTGTCGAGTTATTGATTTGCCCTGTGAGGCAGGGTTACGTAATGAGCGCATTGCAGATGTCATATAATATCAGCTCATATGCATCATCACACCAAAGTTTTCCTCTATCATTATCACAGCTGCAAAATAATTCATTACTTTTATTGTACTGCATTTTACTTTTAGGACTTAAATGACAAAGGCATCGGAGTTAAATTAATTTACAGGGTTATTAGGGTCATTTATCTAACTTGCATTCAAAGCCAGTATCTCTGTTTTCCTGAGTAACACTGTAAAGGCCAAGTGACAGCAGAGAGGCACTTACCGCTACAGAGCTTTTCCTTGGTGGTGTAGGTGGCTGGTATTCTTTCTGTTTTGTGTTACGAAGTTTGTTTCCAAACTATTTTTCTTTGTTGGATTCTGGCAGCCTTAAGAGCTCAGTTCTTCCCTCTTACTCCGCTCTGTCCTGGTCTCTGCTTTCTTCTTTCTCCATCTTCACTTATACCATCAGACACCTCTGCCTTTCTGCTCCATTTTAACTCAATGCCTCAGTGGGTAGTGGGTGCAGCTTTAATCTTCTACCACTCTTTATGCTGCCCCTTCCTCTCACCACTCCCTTTCCCGTCCCTCTCCTCCACTCTCCAGGCTGACTGCTCGTCAGCATGTATAGTATTACCCCTCGCTCCAGCCT
Organism: Monopterus albus; assembly: GCF_001952655.1. Taxonomy (NCBI): domain Eukaryota; kingdom Metazoa; phylum Chordata; class Actinopteri; order Synbranchiformes; family Synbranchidae; genus Monopterus; species Monopterus albus. The sequence continues at coordinate 403,950 of NW_018128117.1, forward strand.
TGTCTCCCATTAGAGGCCCAGAAGAGCAAACCCTAGCCCAGATATTGATCCTCTGGATGCGGGGATGTAACAGGAGATGCTCCCACGTGTCCTTCACAGCCTCAAGAGCTAGTGGAGCTAATGGAGCTCTGATAGTTTGAGGCTTTCAGCACCACTCAGAAGTCTCCACTCACATATGCACAAAGACATTCACTCACATACTCTTAGACGGGTGCATTCTCATTGACACTTGGAAAGCTCTTAAGCTGTTTTTCACCTGTGCTTTGAACGCTTTTTGCTAGTATACCATACGCTTGTAATGGTCACTGATGAAAATGTGTATTTCCTTGTCAATAAAACTGTTTTTATGTAGGAGTTTTAATGTACAATATACACAGACAGCGCTGTGAAACCCATGCACAGTGTGCACTGGGCTATTGTGGCCACTGTTGCAAATTGATAAGCTGCACAGCTTAATAACAATATTGGATTTACAGGATTTTTGTGAGTAAGTATCTCGAATTAAGTGTTTAATTCACAAATTTCATGTATAACCAAGTTTTCTATTACTGTCCCAGAAAATGCACTATAATATAAAATTACATAGTCAGTGATAGGCTCAATCCATAGCAAACCACTCCCAGCCATATTTATGTTGATGTGTCCTCTATACTTAGGAGTGGCAAAACTCCATTCAGAAGAATGCTGGACTGGCCTTCATAGAACTTATTAATGAGGGAAGGTAATCCATCACACTGACTGATCATCACCTCACCCAGTTCCCTGAGATTCACACATTTACGCCAGTACTGTTATCGGCGTCTAACAACTAATGGCTATGACAGAGCCCTAATTAGAAACAAGCCATAATACGTGCACAGTGCCATATGTGTTTAGTAGGAAGTCAAAGCATTAAACTGTAGTTAAATTTACATCTGATTTGTACTGGTCTATTTTCAGAGCCTGTAATCTTGTTTTTGTTCATTTTCCATAGTCTTTATTGGAATATTGGTACCAAACATGATTAAAGTACAATGCAAAAAGATAGATAGACAAAAGGATGTCATACAATGCTACTTTTTAAACATACTGTTTATCCATATATACAGTTATACAGCACACCATGGAACAGTCTTACTGTTGTGATTTAGAAAAGGTCACCATATTGAGGAGAACTTGCTTACACTACCATTAGATTTTTTTTTCTAAATGGAAGTGTTGCTAATGCCTGTAATTGCCGTCACTTTACCAGACTCCTGTGCCACGCCATGAAGGATCATATTGTGCGTGTTGCCAATGAAGCGGAGTTCATCCTGAACAGACAGAGGGCTGAGGATGTACACAAACATGCCGAGTTTGAGGTACCCACACAAAGCAGCACTTCTGATTTTTATGAGCCCGTGTGAGGCACAATTAAATCCTGCAAGTAAAAACCAGTGTGAAATGGCCGATAACTAATGCTTATTGTTTCTTTTTACTGGATTTCTCTCCTCCAGTCTAACTGTGCCCAGTATGCTGCAGACCGGAGAGAGGAAGAGAAAATGTGCGATCACCTCATCAGCGCTGCTAAACACAGAGACCACGTGACTGCCAACCAGCTGAAACAGAAGATCCTCAACATCCTGACCAATAAGCACGGAGCGTGGGGGACAATGTCACAGAGGTGAGTAGAAGATGCAGTGAACCCAGTTGTACTCTGAGACACTTGCACAGGCTGTAATTTGATAGGAGACGCTGGTGCTCACATGGAACGCCTCTTCCATGTAATAAGAAAATTGTATCAATATGTATAGTGATTATTAAGTCTGCACCGTCATGCATGGCCCATATCACTCTAACGTATTATCGTTGTATATTATTGCTTTTGATTGTGTAAATACAGCAAACTAAGTACTGCTGTGATCAGTGCTGAAATACAGAACAGCAAACACGTTTATAAATGAATCTGATCTGAGAAAAGCAGGATTCATGAACCAGTCAAGTTTTATTTAACATAATTTATCATCTACAGTGCACACAAACAGTTAAATACTAATAGCTTCACGAGACTGATCTCCTGATTTAGCACGCTCACATACACACATTAAATCAATGATTGCTTGTTATCCAGACCTGCCTGAGGCTGGTAGCTAGTCTAAGGCCATGTGATTTAATCAGAGGACATGTGACATGCAACATCTGAAGCCTGTCTTCGTCATGTCACTGTTGATGAACTAAATTGTTTACTGCAGTGCACAGGCAGCTAAATTGCATCTGAAGTGCTCTGGCCTCAGTGATCTTTTTAACATTTGTTCACAAAATTTTCAGTGTCACTTGCATGACTGAACCTTGCCATTTGTCATCTTCATAAAAAGCCCTTAACATTAGTCATTTTTCTTGTTTTTTTCTCTCAGTTACAGGTGTGTGTAATGCTTTGTCAGGCTCACCCTAGTGGTCAAATACTGCCCTTTATCCCAATAAAGAAAAAGGCTTTTGTCTGGAGAAAATCAGCTTTTATGGTGTCCAAATGTTACCTGTTACTTTAGCTTCAACTCGGTCTTTAATTATATTGTTCTTGAAGACCAAGTCCCAAAATGCTCACCTTGTTTGCCTCCCCCAACTGATTTGAGTCATCTTTACTCCTCTATTATACCTTCAGCCAATTACATGACTTCTGGCGTCTAGACTACTGGGAGGACGACCTGAGGAGGAGACGGAGGTTTGTGCGAAATGCCTTTGGATCCACTCATGCCGACATGTCGCTCAAAGCTCTGGATGACTATGGTGTGTAATGTATTTTGTTCTACTAGTAATTGGTCAATAACTGTTTTTTGCATACACACAGTCCTCACATGCATACTTAAAAACAGGCACGGAAGAGGAAGAGGAGGGGCTTAAGTCAAAAAAGACTTTCCGCAGCCAATCAGTGGTCACCCAGAATCCAGAGGCAGAGTTAATGCTGGAGGGAGATGATGATGCTGTCAGCCTGCTGCAGGAAAAAGAGATTGATAACCTTGCAGGTACCATGAATACACAAACACACACTCCCACACGCAGATTCTATGCTACAGTATGGCAAAAGAGTAAACTGTCTATGACTCTTGTTTTTAGTACGTTTCCGTCCAAGACTTTTTACCTCCAAAGGCAAGTTGGATATTTGAAAGTTTTGCAGCTACACTAACCAACCGGCAGATTTATGTGACTCCAGAAGATGAAGTTATAATTTAGTAAAAGCTAATATTGATCCATAACAGACCAAATGCCTCATTTATTCCAGCAGTTCCACTCTTGTATACAGGAGTAGAAAAGTAGAAGAACTAAATCAATAATCAATCATGAAATGACTCAACTGTAGTATATGTGCCAATTAATTTAATAACGAATGAATAATAAATTAAATATTTAGTGTGTGTGTGATAATTACTTACTGCTATTACATATCATGATTTTGCCGGGGCTATGAATACCTAAAGTAGTAATACCTGATTATTGTCTCCCCAGGCCCTGTGGTTCTGAGTACTCCAGCTCAGTTGGTTGCTCCAGTAGTGGTGGCTCGAGGTACTCTGTCCATCACTACTACTGAGATCTACTTTGAGGTGGATGAAGAGGATCCTGCCTTCAAGAAGATTGATGCAAAAGTGAGGGCAAGCTATCTCTCATTAGCAGAGAAAAAAGATTTAGATCACATTCTCTTGGAGATTTACTCTACTTACTTACTGTAAATAGTTTGGGGTTGACATGTTTATACCGTAGCTCTTTCTTTATGTTAAAATATCCATCCTCAACAGGTACTGGCCTACTCAGAGGGTCTGCATGGCAAATGGATGTTTAGTGAGATCCGAGCCGTGTTTTCTAGACGCTACCTGCTACAGAATACTGGACTAGAGGTCTTCATGGCCAATAGAAGTATGTCTGCACGATTCATGTGACATACATTGATACTGTATGCTTAGATCTGTTAATTTCTCAAACCTGTACAGTATGCATCTGCCACCAAGAGCCTATAGACATAAATCCCTAGCTACTTGTATTTATGTGCCATAACTACAGCCTCTTTTCAAACCTGTAGATACTTTTGCATGGTGTGGCAGGTTAGTGATATTAGTTTTAATGCCCATTCAGCTGCTGAAAAAATGTCCCAGTATAAGGTGTAAAGCCAACGTGTATTATGTTGTGTGGTACCAGTTCACATTAATTGTTACATTGAGTGTTTGACTTTGTGCTTTCAACATATTGACTATATATTGCCTCTTCCTTTCTCCAGCATCTGTGATGTTTAATTTCCCTGACCAGGCCACAGTCAAAAGAGTGGTCTACAGTCTCCCTCGGGTGGGGGTAGGAACGAGTTATGGCCTACCACAGGCCAGGTAGGTGCCGAGTGTAGTCAGCTGCTTCACCACTGTTCTGGGTTAGACTGGCACTTTTCTGGTTTGATATAAAGTAAATCTCTTTCCGTGTGTGTGTGTGTGTGTGTGTGTGTGTGTGTGTGTGTGTGTGTGTGTGTGTGTGTGTGCTCCAGGGCGTTTTTCGTCTCTCCCCCCGGTAGGTGCCGAGTGTAGTCAGCTGCTTCACCACTGTTCTGGGTTAGACTGGCACTTTTCTGGTTTGATATAAAGTAAATCTCTTTCCGTGTGTGTGTGTGTGTGTGTGTGTGTGTGTGTGTGTGTGTGTGTGTGTGTGTGTGTGTGTTCCAGGCGGATTTCCTTGGCTACCCCTCGTCAACTCTTCAAGTCGTCCAACATGACACAGCGCTGGCAGAGGAGAGAGATCTCCAACTTTGAGTACCTCATGTTCCTCAACACTATTGCAGGTAAAGTCAGCTTTGTCGTACTTCATGCGCTCTCAGTCTGCACAGTTTGTAAGTGTGAATCTTAGCTTCTACAGTAAATAATATATCCACATACACCAGTAAGCAGTCAAACATACAACCTGACTTCGTTTTCAGTGAAAACATGGTCTTACATTTTTGCTCCGACGGTTCCTACAGTGCTAAGTTGTTGCACTTGCCCTGTTTCTATTTTTATCATTGTACATGAATAATGAAGTCAATGTATAAAGAGACTATTGAAAAGAACCTTGAAAACTTAAATAAGTTAAACCTTTTGTCAGCTACAAGACCAGCTCAGCTGCAGCCTACACAATATGTCAGTGCGGCCTATCAATACAAAAATATATGAATACATGCAGCCACAGCGACAATAAGTTATAAACTGAATAATTATTGCAGCTGTGCATTTAATTTTATTGTGTTTTAAGTCATTTATGTACTAGAACAGGGGTTTTCAAGCAGTGGTGCACAGCCCCCTGGTGGGTCACAAAGGCAATGCAGGTGGTCCCTGATCATCAATGCATCCATCCATTATCTATACCGCTTATTCCTGAAGAGGATTATTTTTCATCAAACTAACACACATGCTTGGTTAGTGTAATTGTAATACCAGCTGCCACTTGCTCTTTGCTCAGAAGTTATCCTCACTGATTAAATGTTTGCATGTGGCTTGATTTATAATGTGTATTTTAAAGTCCCAAATTTAGTAGTGATGTAAATCACAAATCTAAACAGTTTGCTTAACCACATCACAGTATGTGTTAATCTGATCATGTAAAACTCAAAGCTTTGTCAAATAAACATGCTGTGTATTCATACTATATATACAGTTATAAAACAAGTCTCAAATGGGAACAGACCAATACCAAAGCATGTTGTGACAGAATGGGACCCTCTTATGACACAACAAAAATGGACTCATGTCACAACTTTACATCCATCTTGTCATTTTGTTTCCTCTCCCATCCATCATTTGTCTGTGCAGGGAGGACCTATAATGATTTGAACCAGTATCCTGTGTTCCCCTGGGTCTTGACCAACTATGACTCAGAGGAACTCGATCTCACTCTTCCTGGCAACTTCAGAGACCTCTCCAAGGTTAGAGCACTCAGACACACAGCAGTTAGACACACACTGTGTATGTGTGCTGCTAAGACAATGCATTTAGCCAAAAAAATGGTAAAATACATGTCAAGCTGTACCAAGACTTGGCAGGAAGATCTCTTATTTGCATTTTCAGCAGTTAAGTAAAAACCACATACAGTAATATCACTATTAATGCAATTTCCTACATTCCCTCCTTGTTCAGAGTATCAAAGTTGGACTTGGCTTTACTGTGACTGGCCATTTTAAATAATAGTGTGTGACAAGCTCTCTGAAAGGAAAAGAAAACTGCACGGATGATTTCTCTTCTAATCAGTAACCTAAGTAAGTTTCATTTCCCTCTGGTTTCTCCTAGCCCATTGGTGCACTGAATCCCAAACGAGCAGCATTTTATGCAGAGCGCTATGAGACAGGGGATGATGATAGCACACCTCCTCACCACTACACAACCCTTTACTCCACTGCTCATTCGACACTGATGTGGATGCTCAGAATAGTGAGTACCTACTTAAGACACATACAAACTATAACACCCAGCATCTATTTAAACGTACGCCAGACATCCAAGACCTTTGTTGAAATGATGTTCTTTGTGCCTGTAGGAGCCTTTCACCACATTCTTCCTCAACGCAAACGATTACAAGTTTGACCACCCAGAGAGAGCCTTCTCTGGCATAGGCCGTTCATGGAGGAACTGCCAGAGGGACACGGCTGATGTCAAGGTAACTGTTCTTGATGGGTTGAAGGAAAGCTCCACAACTGGTTAAGATTATGGAAACTAAGAAACAATTTGCCTGAAATTGGTCAGTTTTGAGATGCATAAATGTAAATACAATGTTACTAATGGTGTGAACTCGGATGTCGGAGCTGGGAACGACGTCACACCCCAGTTAACTGCATTCCAGTTTCAGTTAACCATAATACCAGTCCGAACCAGGTTAGATATTGTTGGCATACCAATTATTAACAACACATTATGTGGTATTTTGCACACACTATATCAACATGTCCACAGATTTAAGCTGGACAGTACTGTCTGTAGGACTGTTTTATTGTGACACAAATAATATATAAATGCAAATAAAGAGCTCACTGCTGGTGCACGGAGCAGGGTGTCTTGGATTTTGAGACCAAGGTTGGTGAAGTTCATCTGACTTTCCAAGTTGGATACTCAGAAACACAGACTTTAAGTCAAAACAGTTCTTTATAATACCTAAAATAATATTTATTTTGCTTTGCTCGGAATAGAGTTTATAGCTGGAAATATGTTAAGTTCTGAAAGAAATAATGAAAATATTGGTGAAAACAATGTGTGTCAGCTTTGATAGATTACAGTTGGTATTATCACAGATTTTGAAAAATCAGTAACATGTCTTTCATGTCCATTAGGAGCTGATCCCAGAGTTCTACTACTTGCCTGAGATGTTCGTCAATAGTAATGAGTATGAGCTCGGGGTGCGTGATGATGGGGTTCTTGTGGGTGACATTGAACTTCCTGCCTGGGCCAAGAAACCAGAAGACTTTGTTCGCATTAACCGGATGGTGAGAGACAGTCTTTCCTAAAACACACAGTAAAATGCTAAAAGAAAAGTTTTTCTGTTTTGGCCTGTAAATCCACTGGAGAGACACTGAAGACATTTTTCATTTCTTTCTGCCTCTCTCCACCTGACCAGGCTTTGGAAAGCGAGTTTGTGTCATGCCAGCTTCACCAGTGGATTGATCTAATATTTGGCTACAAGCAGCGAGGGCCAGAAGCTGTCCGAGCTCTCAACGTGTTCAACTTTTTGTCCTATGAGGGAGCAGTCAACCTAGACACTTTAGATGCTGTGCAACGTGAGGTTGGTTTTCAGAACATCACTTTTGTTTGAGTCACACACACATTATTACAGTGTAGAAATTTCCTCCTCGTTCTCATGCTGCAATGCTGAGCTTCCTTTAAGAACATGCAGTAACATCAGATTGATGCCATGTTTAAAGAGAGACAGATGCTATGGCTGAGAACATATTTATATTTTTAAATAGATCGTCCTAGAGATGAATACATATAGTACATGCATGTAGTTCAGAAGCTATACACAAAAGACAAGCATGCATATTTAGGGAATGTAAAGTAAAGAAAATCACTGTTGCTTTCCATGTTTTCTCCTCCATGTTAACATCACCTCTGTGTCTCCACCTGCAGGTGGTTGAGACGCAGATTCAGGTCTGTGGTCAGATCCCCTCCCACCTGCTGATAGAGCCACACCCACCTCGCTCCTCCGCCATGCACCTGGTGAGTAAACCTTGCCCGCCTATGCCAATTTTTGCAATAGTATATATACAGAATGCTAACAAAGAGACTCTTGTGAAAAGCAACAGCTCAGCTGTGCACATATCTCAGAGCAACAGAAATATAATTAGTAATTTTCTTTATTTTCTGAAGCAAGGGTCATTTTATTGTGTACTGATGAGGTTGTCTCCATAACAACCTCACAGTAAAATTTATTTGAGTCCACATAGTCCACTGAAATGAATGGCTTCTGCTACAAAGGCGCATGGGTTTGTTTATATAACATACAAGTGTACTTACTGTGTGTTTTTTCAAAGCAATTCCACCCTGGTTTGAGCCTCTTTGTCCTCTCAGCTACCTTCAGCAGCTTGAGACCTCAGTGTCTCCACATCAGAGCCATCCTTATCAACCCAAACCTGTCGGTCCTGAACCCTGACCAAGCAGTACCTCACCCTCCTCTCCTGGGCCTAGACATACCCTCAGTGTGTGTACCTGCTCTGACCCTGTGCTCCCACTAATATGCCTTTTCCTTTCCCTCCCTCTGTCTCATCTGGTCTGCCTCTCCCTCTTCCTCCATCTCCCTCCCCTCCTCCCTCTGTGTTGTTCTCTTCCTCTTCCCTCCCTGTCCTTCTGTCTTTCTCTGTCTGTCTCACCAGTGTTTCCTTCCCCAGAGCCCTCTGATGTTTAAGGATCAGATGCAGCAGGACGTCATCATGGTGCTCAAGTTCCCCTCCAACTCCCCCGTCACACACGTCGCGGCCAACACGCTGCCCCACCTCAGCATACCAGCAGCCGTCACTGTTACATGTAGCCGGTTGTTTGCAGTCAACCGCTGGCACAACACAGTTGGTGAGTGTTTGTGTTGAGAGGAATCGTGTGTACAATGTCTGTTTATGGTTGACTCTTTTATTGTGAGTTGCATAATTTTGTATTTAGTTTGTAATAGGGCTGAAAGTCATACAACAGATAATTGATCAAGAAAAACTGACAAACTTGGTGGTTAAAGCTTCTCGTGAAGATTTGCTGCTTTTTTCTCTGTATCTGTCAAATACAATTTCAAGACATCCCTTTGGGATCTGGGGAAATAGTAATTGGCATTTCTTCCTGACATTTATAGACTGACAAAATATTCTTAGAAATTAGATAAGGAAATTTTTATTTGTAGCTATGCAGCTATGACTAAATTATGGAAGGCTCTAATGCTTAAAAACTCAGAGACATGTTAGGTCAGTCCCACTGTACTTGCTGAGCCCAAGCTTTTTGGTTTTGAACTCTATGATATTGTTGTTACTCTGATTTTATCCACACCCTGTAGGTTGACATAGATACAATTGTTAATTACAGCCTCAATAAACCTCATTATTTACCTTATTAGCAGCAGCAGACTAGGTGTAATTACTCATGATAATATGATTTGGAGGGCCACATCATCACTTGCTTTTGAACATAAGCCTACATCAGAGCTTTCATCAGAGAACACTTGACCTTTTGCATTCTGTGAGTGGTTGTACTATAGTTTAGTGTTTATTCTTCACAGTTATGTTTTGTGTGTGTGTGTGTGTGTGTGTGTGTGTGTGTGTGTGTGTATATATATGAATGTCTGTAATATTTCAACCTTGAACCCTTCAGGCCTTCGTGGAGCTCCAGGATACTCTCTAGAACAGGCTCATCACCTACCCATTGAGATGGACCCTCTCATAGGTCAGTGCACAGAAATCACCACAGCAGATTTCATCGGCTTTTTGTTTTCAGCACTTAAAATAATACTGATATTATTATATTGCTGGTTCCAAAATCTAGGACGGGGGTGCTGGGGGTTGACTGCCTTGTTGTTGACACATATATCACTGACTTTTGAGTGATGATTGATTAGGAAAGGTTGAAGTTGATTAGCTGTCCCCAGTTGAGGTCAACAGCTGCCCACCCCCACTGTAAACAGTTTTGGCAGGGCACTGCTTCCCCCTCCTGAGGCGCCGGACGGTTTGCCAGAATCTCTTCGAGGCCGACCGATAGTCCATCTCCATGGCCTCACCGAACTCTTCCCGACTCTCACCTATGGTCATGAACTTTGGGTCATGACCGAAAGGGCAAGATCCCGGATACAGGCGGCCGAAATGAGCTTTCTCCGCAGGGCGGCCAGGCGCACCCTT
>NW_018128117.1:414377-425811 GCF_001952655.1 Monopterus albus
TTCCCCCGGAGGAGCTGGAGGAAGTGTCTGGAGAGAGGGAAGTCTGGGCATCTTTGCTTAGACTACTGCCCCCGCGACCCGGTCCCGGATTAGCGGAGGAAAATGGATGGATGGATGGAAGTTGATTAGATAGCTTGTACTGCATCTGTATGCCATCATTAACCTACTGTACTAACATGTCTGTACACCCATGTAGCAAACAACTCGGGCGTGAACAAACGTCAGATCACTGACCTGGTGGACCAGAGCATTCAAATCAACACACACTGTTTTGTGGTTACTGCTGACAACCGTTATATCCTGGTCTGTGGTTTCTGGGACAAGAGCTTCCGTGTTTACTCCACTGAAACTGGTAGGTTTTGTATTAGTTGTTTATGACAGTGTGACCATGAAGTACAACATAAATTAGCTGTCAATTTTTTTTCAACTTTTTATTAAAGGTGCAATTTGTAATTCTGTCAGAGGTCCTATTTTAAATATGGATCATATAGACTCATGTAATTGCATCTTTATTTAGATTTTTGTTTTTATTTATTGTTCTAGTAGAGATTTTGGAATCTCTCTTTTTTACAAATGCACGTAGGCATAGAGTACATTGCATTTAACAGGTATTACACTAGTGTCTTACCTACTTGTTTAACCCACTATCCTAATGTGTATTTGTATAATTTTATGCAAGCAGAGGACAAACATTGACCTAGCCATCTTTGTTCTACAGGAAAGCTGACCCAGATTGTTTTTGGTCACTGGGATGTGGTGACATGTCTGGCAAGGTCGGAGTCCTACATCGGAGGAGACTGCTACATTGTGTCAGGCTCCAGAGATGCCACTCTTCTTCTGTGGTACTGGAGCGGACGACACCACATTATAGGGGACAACCCTAACAACAGTGAGTGGTGACATAGTGGAAAGAGCATGTGGGAATGTTTGCCTGTGTCTGTGCGTCTCAGTGTGTGCACGAGTATGTTCCCAGTTCAGATAGTACTTCAGAAAACAGCAGAGTTCTACAGGAGGTGGAAGCTCCTGATCAGAGCTTCATGGTGATCTGTATCTAACTGTGTTGTCTCTTCAGGTGATTATCCTGCTCCCAGGGCAGTACTGACAGGACATGACCACGAGGTGGTGTGTGTGTCTGTCTGTGCAGAGCTGGGTTTGGTCATCAGTGGAGCTAAAGGTTTGTGTGTTTTCATATACCTGTCTGTGCTTAAGACCTATTTCATTTTTACATTTAGATTTGTAAAATTATTTTCACTGTGAATATCAGTGATGCGTGTACAGCATCATGGTACTCCCAGTATGTTTTATTTCTTCTGTGTTTTCCACAGTTTGTTTTCTGAATTCATTTTAGAGGTTGAACTGACATTTTCTATTTAATATATTGATAACTGACTTCACAACATTTACTCTAACCATCACTAAAGCTGTATGATTTTAAAAAATGCTTCTGCACTATCTCGCTTGACTCTTGATCCTCAGAGGGCCCATGCCTAGTCCACACTATCACAGGGGACCTGCTCAGGGCCTTGGAGGGGCCAGAGGTGTGTCAGCGTCCCCGCCTCATCTCGGTGTCCAGCGAAGGCCACTGTATCATCTACTACGAGAGAGGCCGCTTCTGCAACTTCAGCATAAATGGAAAACTGCTGGCCCAAATGGAGGTCAACGATTCGACCCGAGTAAGGCTGTCAGAGATAATATTTTTTATGTAAAGATGTGTGTGTCTGACACACTCGGGTCCTTCTTTTAACCTCTTTCTTCTTCTCCTCTCATCAGGCAATTCTGTTGAGTAGTGACGGACAGAACCTGGTGACAGGAGGAGATAACGGAGTTGTGGAAGTGTGGCAGGCGTGTGACTTCAAACAGCTTTACATCTATCCAGGCTGTGACGCCGGCATTCGTGCTATGGACCTCTCACATGATCAGAGGTAAAACAAACCCTGTGCCACTGTGACAGACAAGTTGATGCAGTTTGTAAGAAGGCAGCCACATTCATTCCACATTCGTTCACTACTGTTGTTGGGGAAACTGGGTCGCCTCCATGGGAACAGCAGGGATTACTGGTGCTCAGCAAGGAGGCAGTTTGTTTACCCAAGCCTCAGATGATGTCCCTGGCTCAGAGAAAAGTACAATGAGTAAACTGCTTGATGCCCTGCAACCCTAGAGTACGAGTGTCAGTTAGTTTACAGATGTGACTTTCTCTGTGCTCTGCCCTCAGGACTCTGATCACTGGCATGGCATCAGGCAGCATCGTGGCGTTCAACATAGACTTCAACCGCTGGCATTATGAACACCAGAACAGGTACTGAGGTAGACAGCCCAAGGAAGAGGAGAATGGAGAGGGGAGAAGAACCAGAGGGAGAGGAGATGATGCATTCTGCTGTGTATCTGCTACACGGGGAAACTACAGGTACTGAGAGGAAGCAAAAACTGGTACCGGACCTTAGGCTCTAGTCCCTTTAGAAGTTTACTTGATCTGTGGATGCGGCAGAAATCACTGGCAGAAATAACCTCCTCTCTGCATACGTGTACGTACACACACGTGTGTAACCATAGACACACAATACCCTGAAGATACAGACCAAAATCTGCTAATAAAATAGAGTGCAGAATGGAGAAAAAGCGCAAGTCAAGCAGACCTTGTAGAGGTCAGTCATACCTGTACCACTCGCAGGACTGCTAGAGTCACTGTTCATGGTACGCTTACTGCTTCACAAAGAACCTAAGCTTTGGTTTTTTTTTTCTTCTTTTCAACTTTTGTTTTGTACCTTTCAGTTGAGGGGAGGTTAGTCTGGGAATTATTTGGGTGGACTATAAATTAAGACTCCTTCGATGCATCCAAACTGATTAGAAATGGTCAGAAATGAACCATCCCCACCCACTGTTTAAAAACCGGTGCTATTGGCTTGATCTTAAATTCATCCTTGAAAACTTGCCTAGGGTTATTATTTATTACTTTAACTGGCTTTATTTTATTATGTAATGTTAATTTTCTTTGTTCTTCTTTTACCTGCAGCAGGGTTAACTTTGATTTCTATGTAAATAAGGCTCTGCTTCCTTCAGAGTCTACACTTGTTCTTTCACTATACAAACTGCGCTTATCACCTTTAATTTATTAATGACTTGCTGTATGTAAAATATTGTGTAATAACTATTGTAATGTTGACAAAACCGATGGTAATAACAGCAGTGTCAAGGATGGGGATTGTTTTGCCAGAGATGGTGATGATGAAGAAAGAGATCTTGCCAGTGCCACCGAGGATGACGACCACAAGACTGACAGGACTTCCTTTGTATATTTGGTGATTGTTTTGTCAAATATGTACATATAGACTTGGTTCAGGCTTGGCGGGAGACAAAATCAGCTAAATAATACTGAAGGCGCAAAGGAAACCTTCACTTATCCACATTTGTTGATTATTTAAAAAAAGAGAAATCAATGTAGAAGTTTGTTTTGTATTTGCACTTTGCACCAATCACAAATCATTATTTATTAGCTTGGTTCTTTCTGGTCGGCTGCCATTTTGTTTAGGTCCATTTTCCCTACTGGATTATTTGTGCATTGATGTTTGTATTTAAAACATGAGCTCATATGTGATAAGTTTTACAACCTCACAGTTGTAAGCAATATCATGATTCTGTAGCTGATAGAGGTGGGAAAGACGGAGGAGAGGGGCTGAGATGTGAGACGTACTGTATGTGTGAAGCCATCTTGATCAAAATGCGCACATGCACATACTCGTATCAACAGGTTCAACTTACGTATCCAAAAAAAGGTTAAATATTTTTGGATCTATGAAACCATAAAAACTATTGTATTCATGTTTTATTGCAAAGATGTAAAATATGATGTGTGAGTTGAAAAAAATCATAAGAAAAATAAAATATGCAAAGAATTTGATGACTTTTCATTGGTCACATATTGTATGTCAATAACATTTCTTTTACAGTAGTGCTGCGGAGGGTGAGACACCAAAAGGAATCTTCCTCAACGGTTTCAAGACACTCCTGAGATTATACATTGTACTCTATATGCATGTGACTCTGTTGTTGAACTAACTGCTTTGCTGTGATTTTCATTTCAGATGCCTGTTGCTGTCAGTCATATTTTTCATAATTTTATCATAACTGCTTATAAACATGAAAGCAGACAATCAGGGAAATTGTTTTTATATAAAATGTCCAGTTTCTATTTCTAGCCCCAGCTATGTTTTTTCCATCTGTAGAGTTCGGCACTACATCTTAATTCAAACTCGTGAAAGGTATGTAATTCAGTCACTCTTGTAGAGCTTTTTAAAGGAAAATAGATGTGAATTTGGTTAATAGTTACTGTTGACATCTTGTACTCGGGTGCTGGGAGATTCAGATGACTTGCTTTGTACAGCAGATGCAGTAATCAAATAGAGATGAGAATAAGAATCCATCAAGTACAGGGGTTAATAGAACACACACGGCAAGAGGGGAAGAACACATTGAAGGCATTTGGTAGCCCACAAAGCAAAGAGAGATTTGCAGTCACAAGGTATACAGTACAGTATGACAGCTGCACAGAGCTCTCAAGCTTCAGTCAGTATGGAGACTTCAATGAGATGCGGTTGGAGCTGACAGGCCAGAGAGAGTAATCCGTCATGCTGGCAGACTTGTCTTTCAGGACCAGAATTTCATCTTGTACTTTATGCCATTTTTGACCTGGTCTGTCTTTAGCTGCAGCCAGAGGCTGCCTCCCTGTCAGAAGTCTACAGCCTTTGTCTCTTTCTCACCTTCACATCCACAACACCATGTCTATCACCTCTTTCTAGACTCGGGAGACTGATGCGCCATGTTGGCATGTGCACACTTTTTTATGGTTAAAAAAATTGGAGTTGGAGCATCTGAAAGTGTTACTGAGAAACTAAGACACAAGAATGCATTTCTATACAAGGTAATGGTCTTTAATAATATTTTAACACTGACTTTGCAGCGTAGTCTAGAGACATGAAACGTGCTGTACAAAGCTTCAAAACCATGTTCTACGGTAAATATGATGGATACAGAACAGCAAAGGAGCTTATAAAAAAAAAGGTAGAGGAAAGATAATTGTTCCTCCTTAATCCTTATACCCCATATGGAAAGCAGTTCCTCAGGTTCATTTGTTTTTATAGCTGAAGTAAGGCTCAGAAGGGTTCAGTCACTCTCGCCCCTTAAGACCCTGTGCTGTCTGACCTCATAGAACATACATGCATGGAGAGTAAAGTCACCGTCACCTCCTTTCTATCTGGTGGTGTGGTTTTGTGTTGGTATGTCACAGTGAGAAGAAGCAGGGCCTTTGTGTGTGTGTGTGTGCGTGCGTGTGCATGCCTGTTGTTTGCATGTGAGCATATACATGCAAATGCACATGGACATATGTGTCTGTACAGTATGTGCTCCCTCCCATCGCCCTCAGGTGGACAATGAGGAGATGGTGGACCTCTGAGATGAGATGCTACAGATCTCCATGTTGGTGAAGGAGCTCCCTCCCTCACTGCTGTAGTCAGGGAGAGAGGAGGAGGAAGAGATGATGTTCTTCAGCCTGTGGAGAGAGATGATGAGCAGCATCAACAGGAAAACCAGCAGGCCGAGGAAGAGCCACACGTAAACATAAACGTTGCCTGGTCGTCCTGGTGATGAGGCGGCTGCTGACGTGGAAGCAAAAGTCGGGGAGAAACGAAGAAAGGTCCCATTGTCTATTGGAGAGATTCCAGTCTGGTTGTGGCCCACCAGGGGGGCGTCCATCCCTGACATCTCGACTGACGTTCTGCAGTGATTTGTGGCAGAGAAAATGCAGTGAGCTTTTTCGTAAAACAGCAACAACACACTTCAACATTAATCGTTTACACAACCTGTGGGATTGATGCGTTTATTTGTTGGTGGAGTTTTCAGGGCACTTGAGCATGACAGATGTCTGCTGACACAGCTTTCAACCACATCCTTAGAAAACCTCAAAACAGCCCGGGCTGAGAATAAAAGAAAGACAGAGAGTACTTCATCTTCCTTTGACACACCAAAGTGACAGTTCAGTAAAACCAAGAGCCACCAAATTGATTTACCAACACTCAAATATCACTGCCAAAATAATTTTATTGCATTGCTTTACCCATCTAGTATTTAACTACAAATTAAATATTTGAAAACAGGACATTTTAAACTGTACATAAAATAACTTGGAAAAAAAACTATTTGCGGTACTGAAAAAGTCTTCAGTACAGTCAACATGTTGTATCAGTTTATAATGTATGGCATCTGGATGACATGCCCATAAATGTAAAATGCAATCATTGTATATTGATTTAAATATGGAAGCGTCAGCCAGCTGGTTACAGTGAAGAAACTAGTGAGCAGATTGTGAACAGCACCAGCAGGGGGAGGACTTGTCTCATTGGAAGCCTGTCAGGCTCGTGACTGGAGCTGCGTTAGCTCCTAAATGAAGGCGTCCTTATCTGATTAAATTAAACTTCTCATAATCCGCTTTCATAAAGACAGCTGAGAGCCAGCCCTCCTCCACTTGTTATTAATAGTGCTACCAGTGTTCCACTGCAAATTACTGCATGACATAAAACTAGAATATGTGACTGAGCATTGTAATCTAGAAGTATTCAGCCTTTGTTTGCCTTCATTTCATTTTCATTTCAAACAGGGACAGCTAATAGCTGATTCAGCACGATTAAATCTCACAGCATAGGCTAAACAAATGAAAAGGGCCACAATGTGGAGTCTAGAGCATAACTCTCTAAATCAGTGGCAACATACTTTCTGTTACAAAAGTTAAGTGAGCTAAGTGCTGCCGCTTGAAGCTAGTGGGGCTGTTATTGTCAGAAAATACCACATAAACCTTTGTAATCACTATAGAGCAGTGGTGGAAGAAGTACCCAGATTGTTTACTTAAGAAAACGTAACAATACCGCAGTGTAAAAATACTCTGTTACATGTAAAAGACCTGCATTCAAAGCATTACTTAACTAAAAGTACAAAAGTACTAGCATTAAAATACACTTAAAGTACTAAAAGGAAAAGTACTCATTATGCAGAATGTCCCATTTCACATTAATGTACATTATTGGATTATCATTATTGATGTGCTATAGTGTACAGAACAGTCCCATTATTTGATTTGATGTCATTTTATAACTTTTTTAGTGACCTATAAAGTGTTTTGTGTATATACAGTATAGTATTTCTGTAGACATACTTAAAAAAAAGTTTTGCAGTCTTCAACTGTGTTATGTCACTTTTGAAGTTCAGCCAGAAACTGTGTCCCCAGACTTCGTCTCTGCTTTTTCGCTCTCTTTTATTCTCTCTCGCCATCGCCATCTCTCTGTTTGTCTCTCTGGATTGTACAGTGGATCTCTGCTCTTTTTAATTTACAGCCAGCTGTACCTTCAGGGAAATGCACTGTATAATGACTTAGGCTGCGCTCGCTTTCTGTGATTGCATGTGCTCTTGCCTTAGCTCTGTTTGCTTTATCAAATTGTCCCAGTGGTTTTCTTAGCGCAGTGTAAAATTGTCTCACTACTTTTGTTAAGTTATATGGTCTGACTGCAACTTTTCATAGTCAAAGTCCAGGCCCTATGCACAGACAAGGCCCTTCCCTTATTTTTTTAATGCAATTTATCAGTTGTTTTTCTGCCATCGCCACTTCATCAGCATACTTTCATTAGTTTAATTCTTGAAATGATTCACCCATCAGTTCATATATGCAAAATGTTCACATTGTCGGTCATATCACGTGACTGTCAGAAACGTATATGACGGTGAACTCCCTCTCTGCTTGTTCACTGTAAACCTCTCCTCAGCGTATCCACTCTCCTTCTCTTGTCCCATCCTCCTACTCTTACCTGCGCTGTACAGTATGTCACCATCGTTAATGATATGTTGTTTTGAAATCTGTGATGAAGCTTGTTGATTGTGAGCTGAAGTGCCTGATAATTGCGCTTAATGATGCTTTTTGTATCCAGGCAACCACGTACGCTCAGTTCTTTTTCCAAGCTAATCTACTTAAAGAGGGCAGGCCCATGCAGTCCCACTGAGGCTGAAGAGGTCAGATATACATGTGCACACACACACACCCGCCTACATATAATAAATACCACTGGATATTTTCTTTAGCAGTAGCTGCAAGTGTAATACAGTAAAGACCAAGGGCTAATGATGAGTCTTTACTGAGGGGAATTATACAAATGTCTTGGCTTTTTACATGGTTTTAGCAGCAATTAATTTTGGAACAGAGTAGTTTGTTCTTGTCTCTAAATGACTTGGAATCTTTGCATTCTCTGTTTCCTTCCCAACAACATGGCTACAACTCTGCTCTGTCTGGCAGGTCAGCTAAAACCAGATTTTCATAGACTATTAAGTTCCACTTTAAGTGATTTTTATCTGGCTGTTTTTTGCCTCAGAATTTGATGGGTCTAAGTGTTATTTCTCTGCAATTTGCTGTTGAAGTCTTCACCCACCGTGCCATCATGTTTGCTTGCCACTGTCGCTACTAGTTCAGCTGATCCTTAGTCTCCAGGCTGCTTCTGTTCACATCCCCAAGACTGGTCTGACTCTGTACAGGTCTTTGCTGAGCTGAGCCTGAGTTTAACAGAATTTTTTTCAGAGTCTGGCAGAAAAAAGTGTGTGGTTTTCTTCTCTCCTCCACTGAGCTATAATCTCATTTCTTCTTGAATCTTTTGGCTTAATTTCAGTTGTTGCTTAATGCTGATGTTCTGTTCCTGATCCACTTTGACAGCTCCATCACCACGCTCAGCATTGTTTTATCAGCTTGATACTCCACTTTTCATAATTTTATCATAGCTGCTTATAATCATGAACATTTGTAAAATGTGCAAATCTAGTTTGTGACATTAGGAAGTGTTATCACCACAGTGTTTACTGAGAACTCTTACATATCAGGTCTAGATGAAAAAATATATATATACATATTTTAAAAAAGTTAAAACACACAGGGCTTCCGGTGGCGAAACTCTGCAGAGATTGTTCATTTAGATTTCATCAGACTCTGTAGTTCGAGCTCACCACAATGTTTAAGGTTGAATAGAGACCATCCACAGCTGCAACTTGCTCTTTTTACTGCTCCTATATTTCTCTCAGCAGATTTGGTATTTTGAAAGATCAATGGCTCCTCTGTCTGTTGATCCAGGATACTGGCATTTCTTGAGACTGAACATCACCAGAGCCCAAGGCTGTTTTGACTTGCATTATTTGACTTGACTTACCATCTGTGTCCTTCTTTAAAAACATAGAGGAAGACACTTCTCCTCATTCTCAGTCAGGGCCATGCAGAGTAGAGTCATTCTGAAGCAGTTCTGTCATTCAGCCTCTTTCCTCCAGAGTCTTTCAGACAGGAGGTCATCAGTGTGTTCTTGCAGAAGTGCTCTTCCTTTTCACTCTCAGCTATAACTGTTTATTTCAGCTTTTCATTGTCAGCATTGCTCTCTCAGCTATGTCGGAAGCTTTTAATATATTCTGAACAGGCCTGCCGCACACTCTTCAAACCAGGCTGCCTTGAGCAAATCTCTCTTCACAAGTTCAATCGCTTTCTTCTCTCTGCTCCACCTTGACTTGCTCAGTCTTGGCTTGAGATCATGTTCTGAGCATGTATTTATAGACAGTGAGCTTTGACTCCCAAACCTTCCTTTTGTCCTGATCAGACTCCTTCTGGAGCTGCACAGTTTCTGCAAGTCATTCCTCAAACAATCTCATCCTTTGCTAGTAAAGTATGAGACATTGTGTCGTGTAGCTGTATAGCTTCCTCTGCTCCACTTTATTTCTCACCCTCCACCCTCCTTCATTTTGTCATTATAGCCTAATAATCTTCACTGCTTTGTGTATATTCTCTTTTACATATATAAAGAATTTACACAAAGCAGTGAAGCAAAGCAGTGAAGATATAATATATAGATATATAATTCCTTCTTTAACACACACACACACACATAGTTTGTCTTTTGGGGGCCAAACAAACAGACAAAAACTGTCTGCAGCTTCTAATTAAACCTTGTGCACCCCTGAGACAGAAAATATCTCTGGAATTTTTACACTCCACACATGCAGCATAAGCAAATACTTAGTAAAACCCAAACATCTGAGAGAGAGACATTCTCTTGTCTGTTCAGCGATGGTATTAGCACTTCATGAATAATGGACAAGATCCATGTGTGGCAAAATGTCATGGCATTTAAGCCATATTCTTGTGTATATGGTTGTGTGTATATGTTTGTGTGTGTATGTGTGTGCGTGCATACTTTCTCATCAGTATTCATACCACGTGCCTGAACAAAGCTGAGCCAATAGCAGAAATACCAGAGATATTCATTCAATATGTATCGACATATATGAAAATACCAAAGGTTTTCAGGTGTAGTCTATGCACATGCACACACATGCACATCATATTTCAGATCAAACACAAGAGATGGCCAGAAGGTTAAAGTAGCCTGAATTTTAAGCATGTTAAATATCTTATACTCTCAGCCAGATTAGCTGAGAACAGACCCGAGGCTCAACCACTTAAATTCCAATCAGCTGCGTGTACCACAGATAACCCACGTAGGGGTCAGAGATATGCAGGAATGAATAAAGTAGGAAGAAAGTGCTATGTTTCAGTATATAATGTTGTCCAGTGCAACAGCACCTTTAACTATGACCTAATGCACATATAATTGAATTTATACATTTCTAACAATTTCACCAAAAACTGAAGCATTTTGAGCTTCACAAACACAAATGTTAAGGCGGAAGTGTTTCATTGAATTGCATACAATTGTACAGGTGTACCTAATAAAGTGGGCCGGTGAGTGTAAATACAAGTAATGTATGCCAATAAAAGACAGACAAGTCTTCCCATGTTGAAAGGAGGTAGAATTTGAATGAGTCTGCAAAACAATAAACTAGTGTTTATTTGAATGACAAAGCACACCTGAATGCACTCGAAGCTGCACCAGGGGTCAAGCACCGCCTCTCAAGTGTTACCTGGATCTCTGAGAGTTAGTACATGAAAGTAAGGAAAAATTGGGATAAGACTTCAAAGGTGCTGCAAAAGGTTTATTATAACTGAGAGAAAGGTAACATGAGTCAAAACCTAAACAGATAGTGATCATTTATCATAGAAAGTATTGGCCAGTGTAGATAATGAGCTCTTTTGCTTTGATGTCTCTATGTGTGTGTGTGTGTCTGTTAGTTTATCCCTGTGGAAAAGTGTATTTTTACACCTCGTTCTCATATCTGTTAATTACTCCTGCTACTTTTGAGGGCAGTTGCCAATAAATGTGATAGCAGCTCTGTGTCTCTGTACAGGAAATTTGTTGTTCTTATCATGAAGAACACAAGGAGAGCTCGACATCATTTTAAGCACAAACTGACCCTGCTCTCATTGCTTTCAAAGGACACTTTTGTGTTCTCCGCCTTTTTCTCTTAATTTAGGTGT
>NW_018128117.1:425892-431562 GCF_001952655.1 Monopterus albus
GGACAGATACATTTTCTCCCTCCATTAATCATTTTACTTGATGCTTCAACCCAACAACTGACATTTTTCTTATAATATTTATCTTTCTCTTCCTTCATTTTTACTGTTAATCTTCACTTTATCTGTCTTTCTTTCAGTCACTCTGCCTCTGACATACTGTAGCAATGAGCAGATAGTCATAAATCATTGAATAAAGTTGGCCACTAACTGCAAAGGGACTGACGGCTTTAGGAGGCATAAGGCTTCTTTGTATTCAGAAGAAATTCCCTCTCACAGATCAGATTAACCATTCCCACTCTGTCTCCCTCTTAGAAACAATTTTGAAGCATTTCATACAAAGCTGCCTAAAGCATCAGCAGTATACATACATTTGTTGGGACAAAAAAAGGAATAGTTACAGACCTTTTTGTGTGTGAGGTAGCTGTTCCTCGCCTGTGCTCACATCATGCAGAAATCCATCCCGTAGTGTTTGGTTTTTCAGCTGAGCAAACCAGATCCGTTACCCCAGAGATCTTCCCAGTGAGCCTGTTCGCTCACGCTCTCTCTCTCTCCCCCCCTTGCTCTCTCTGTCATTCAGTGTGACACACACACTCGAGCTGCACCACACAGACACTACAGCTGGCGTAGATGCTGTCAGATGTGGACCCTCTATATCAGTGGAATAGGGAACATGCATACACACGTAAGCGAAGATATTATTGAGTTTTTTCTTTTACTCAAGAAGTGGTGAAGGGGTATGAAGAGAGGGAGTAGTGCTCACCCTGTCCCCACCCTCCCACTTTTCTCTCTGCTGCTCATCAGTACTGATCACATGCATTGTCAGATCTATTCTTCTACCTTTGTACTCTGATTTTTATTCAATAAAAATTCCGCACACTTGTTCAGTAGCTGGTAAACATGAACAGACAGAGCATAGCTAACTCAGTACACATCATCACCACCTTTTATTTATTCATGGAAAGAACAGTTGGTGGACAGTAAATGGATTTTATAAATTAAGTAATCAATCAATATTTGTAATTACATGAACACCCTCCCTCACACACAACCAAGCCTTTGTTTCGGTTCTCATCAATCTAAGGTTTGTGTGGTGGACATGGCCTCACTGTCTGCTCTCAGCAAACTGCGTCAGTACACAGTATCCAGCTCTGAGCAATAACCGGCTGCTACAGTGCTGGCAGATTGAACCGCTGGGATAAGGCCCCAAACTGGCAGATTTATGAGGAAAAAGGCAGCCCCAGAAGAAAGAAACCGTTTTTAACACCTCTCAGGTTCTCAGCAGTGCTCGTCATGCCTCACTTCTTGTTAAAGCTCTTATTTTTGTCTTTTCACTTTTCCCTCTCCTTTTCCCCCCTACTGCTCCCACTATAACAGTGTCTGTATGTCAGCAGCTAAGCATGTCGGCTCTATTAAAACTGCACAAATCTTTTGTATAAGGATTGAAAATTACATAAACTTAACATGCAGAAACAAATTACATGTGAAGCAAGAGTTTTTCCAAAATGTTTATGTTGGGGGGAATATAAGATGACTGGAATTTATCCATTAACAAAATAAAGATGATCCAGTTCTCAAAAAGCTAAACTATTTTGTGAGAAAAATGCAAAGAATGAATGAACATTTGTTAATACACTCAGTCATCTGTAGAGCTATCAAATCATGCAGGTGGTTTTAAATGTATCTGGACTGATTTTCAAGTATGGGTCTGGGGCTTCTGTCTACAGGCTCATTTGTTTGTAGATTTTATATAATTTATCATATTTAAACAAGACACATCGGTGCATCAAGCTGATCCTAACATCCAATCATGATGCTAGCATGCTAATGTTTAGCAAGCGTAATATTGACCATATTCACCATCTCAGTTTAGCATGTTAGCTTTCTGACATGGTAATAGCTGAGGGTGATGAGAATGTGATCTGCTGAAGGTTGTAGGAACCAGTTCTTGCTACCATGCTAACTCTGAGAGACGAGACAGTCCAAGTAACTTCAAAACAGTGCTGATTTATTCAAAGGATCACAGGTAAAATTAACATTACACGCTCAGGTATCTTGCACCTCTAACCTGCACACAGGCAGATGTAAGATGAAAGACCCTGAACCCACCAGGCCTATACATTATATCCCTTCGGTTGGGCTAGCCCCATACTACACAGAAACGTCAACCGAGACGTCTCTGTTAACAGCTTTGCAGCTGGTCAGAGCAGTAGTCAAAACATGAAGCAAATCAATGTGTGAATGTGTGTGTGTCTGTTGGTTAAGTGGTGTGTAACTAAAAACATTCTCACAGACCTCTAGTAACATGTCGTGATATTAAACATAAGAACATATTATGGCTAAGGCTACAGTTATACACGTCATAATAATAATATTAAACACCCTGTCTGCTGACAGTCATCAACTCTTCTCTCTAGTTATCCTTGACCAGATGTACCCTGTAGAAACTCATAAGCAGGCCTAAGCATTTAACAGTCTAACTAGACATCCTATCTCCACTAAACATTTCTAATACATAAAGTATCTATCCAATATCTATCTGACTAAAAATATCTAACAAGGTATTTGGTCAAAACCAAAGTACAGGACAAAATGCAATTTAACTTTGAAGGGACACCACTCTTCGAATATACAAATGCATACCACAACTTTTTTTTTAAATTACTTTCTTGATAGGGAGTGGTTCTAGGAGAGAAAATATTTTCAGGTGAGCCAGTCGTTTAAAGTGCTTTTACTTTGATAATACAAATGATGTAAGACTAGGTTGCTCATTTTGGAATTAAATGCTCCAAAGGAGGTTCATTCTCTTTTGATCTAAACTAAATTTTCTACATGGCTCTGAATCTCATTTATGAGCTTGTTAGCACCTTAATGGTATTCATGAAGGTGTTAATTGTGCGGCAGATGACGCCTATCCTGCTCTGTGAAGGCGAAAAGACACCTCCTCCTCCTCCACAGCTGCTTTTGTCTTCTGCCATCTGCCCAATGACACAGGCACCAGAGGGGAATAGCAGCAGTGGAGAATGGGCAGAGTAGGAACAAGAGGAGCAGACTTTATTTCACATGCAGATCTAACATTTGCTGTCATCATATGGTTGGTATTCATGTGTACTGTAGACAGAAATTTGACAGCCATGTGAAGAGGTCTGGGATTCATCTGATGAGCAGATATTTACTGTGTTTGTAAAGATGTTCTTAATCTGAACCACCAAAATGACGGTGCTGATCGTGCTGAGGTACAAGCCAAGGACAGAGTAAAAGAACATTAGACATCGTTTAATAATAAGTATTTCCCCTGATCTCAGCTTTACACTCTGCAATCTTACACACAATTCATTTTCCTAAAGAGAGAATATGCTTGAGAAAACTAATTAAGACTGCGCTAGTACATGTTCTTGTCTCTGTGCAAACTCAAGTGATCTTGTGTGTTTGTGGTGCCTGTGTATGCATTAGTGTATGTGAGAGAGAACTGAAGAATAGAGATAAGAGCTTTGGCTTCAGCTGGCTTTTTGTCACTAATCCCAAAAGGCGAAGAAGAGGCCAATGAATCCGTGTCATTCCCTGATATCCCAGCCTGTTCTGCCTCCATGCCATCCACTGCAGTGCCCTTGTGAGGACACCAGTTTCTGCACAGCATGCTAATGAGGGGGAATATACAGCAATGAGGGGTGTGCAGCTCCATTTGGGGACTATTTTGGGTAAGTGTCATCTTTAAACAATGAGATAACAGAAAAGTGCCAAGATATTAGTAAAAAGTATGTTAGAAGTGCAATGCATTTTAGATTCTTTACATCTCTGGTAATCTGAAAGAGAGAGAGAGAGAAAGAGGCACAAAAAAGTGAGATTTAAGACTGTTTTACTTGTCTTCTGCTTCTTACATGAGAAAGGATCTTTGCATCCCTAATCTTGAATAAATGGAATATAAGATAAACTTTGTTCATGTTTTCATAGTATTGTGCAGAATTATTTGTGATGTTCAGTTTTGTTTTCAAAGGTTTTGAAGATCTGACATCAGCCAAAAAACATGAGCTATACTCTAGTGTTTTGTCTAATTGCATTGCCATGCCAATCAAAATGATCTCCACACATCTGATGGCATGGAGCAGAGAAAACATTCTCACACACTCGCACAGGACAGCAGCCTGACAGGTGACTACTTGTACAGAATAACAATGAGAGAGATGGCAACATGATTCCAGCACTGTCTCAAAAATACAAAAACGACACAGTCTCTGTACAAAAAACATGTTTGTGCAAGAAACTCTCAAAGCTAATCTGAAACCTTTTGAAAACACTATTTTACTAAAACCTTTACCACTAATAGTCTTGGCAATTTTGTCTTATCCCTCTGAAGGGTGCACTCTAAATTCATGAAAGATGAGAAGAAAGGACAAAACTTCCTTAAGATTCACTTGAATATATGAATAATTTAGTGCACCAAAAGATTGGGGCCCTTAAATTGCAAATAGTAAACGCCCTTACTCTTCAGACATTCATAATTCATATGTTCCGTGGCTCTAGGCAGGAAAGAAGGGAAGTTATTTGATGCACAAGTTAACCATATGAGGTATAAAGAGCACCAGGTCAAAAGTAACAGTCACACTTTATTTTTCAGTACAATTGGGGAGTTAGTTGCATGGGCAGGGGTAGCACTAGTCACCACCAGAATCTGATTGTCCATCCCTGCAGAATAAAAATCAGATGCATGTCAGTATTAAGGAATGAAAAATGAAACACAACGACACATTGTTGCCTTAAATACAACTAACATTTACTATTGGTCAAATCAGTTTAACTTCTATCATGCATGCAGCATTATAATTGAATTTCTCCAGTGGTGGTGTTGTGGGGTACTTGGCATGATTCAGCTCACTGGGAGAAGAACCACTGTGTGGCAGCAATGCCCCTGGCTAGAAGTAAATAAGGAGCATAGCCAAAAATAAATAAATTAGATCACTATGTGTGAATTGCTCTTAGATTTGACCGCTGCTTTTGACACAGTGGACCACAATATCCTTATTTCTCGTTTGGAGCACTGGGTGGGTATCCGGGGTATAGCTCTGGAATGGTTTCGATCTTATCTTAAGGATAGATCCTTCTGCGTGAAACTCGGAGATGCTGTATCTTCCTCTGAGTCCCTTGTGTATGGGGTACCACAAGGCTCGGTCCTTGGGCCCCTTCTTTTTTCCCTTTACCTTCTTCCACTTGGTTCTATACTCAGGAATCACAGTGTTTCCTTTCATTTTTATGCGGATGATTGCCAGCTTTATCTACCGGTTAATAAGGTAAGCTCTTCCATTAGCACACTTCTTGAATGTCTGGATGACATTAAATCTTGGCTTGCTTTTAACTTTTTAAAGCTGAATGAGGATAAGACTGAGGTGATAGTATTTGGTGATTCTGTTGGTTCACCATCTGTTGACTTGGGCTCATTGGCTGCTTATAATAAAAAGAATATTTTAAATTTAGGTATTAAGATGGATCTCGATTTAAGATTCAACAGCCAAGTTGCAGCTGTCATTAAATCTAGTTTCTTTCAACTGAGACAGTTGGCTAAAGTAAAAGCATTTGTCTCTAGACAGCATTTTGAGACGCTTATTCATGCTTTTATTACTTCCCGTTTGGACTATTGTAACTCGTTGTATCTTGGGGTCGGTGAGTCTTCTATCACTC